>NW_016176364.1:0-6622 GCF_001687245.7 Rhagoletis zephyria
TTATTTCAAGCAACAACAATGACAAATTTGAATTTTAGTAAATGCTTTTTGTTAAAATAACTATTTTATATTTCTAATAACTATGATATATGTAGTTTTTTTTAATTTTAGTAATAAATGAAACCGCTTACGATATAAATGAACATCACTATATGTACTTAAATATTTTCCATATTTTATCATAGTGGTTATCCGGTAATGCCGACTCGGCCAATGAGAACTCCCTTAATTTTATGATATTCCCCTAAATCGATTTTCATTTGTTTAAAATAATTCATTCGGAGCTGAGGCCAGATGTAATTTGTGAATTGGCGACCTCAAATCAGCAAGTATCCAAGGTTCTTCTTAATCAACCTGACCATCACTGTATTAATTTAAGAAGAGATAATCAAATTTGATGTACACCTTTTTCTGCCGGATGTGAGCTAAAAGAGTGTGCTGATCAGCCTTGCCATTTTTTAGATTTTCAACAAGATTTAGCTTTTTTGTTTGGGTTTTTTTCTGGAAAATTTTTAATTTTTAAAACTATTTAGCCCCTTTGAGCTTCTTCTTCTTAAGGAAAAGCACCCCTTAAAATATTAAATGTTTTCGAGTACTCAGAGGCTCAAAAAATAAATATATCGCACATGCTTGTATTCCCCCCAACTTTCCCTCGTCAGAAAACTCAAAGAAAGCTTTCTGAAGCTTCGACTTTATCCGATCATTGCGTGGGTAGACGGGTACCAATGAGCTTTCTCGCCACTTACATCTCTAGGAATGAGCAAACAGGGAATCAGTAGTTGTAAGCTGACAGTGGTGCCGGTGGAGGATTCTCTTATGCAGAGCGCTCTCCATTTAATTTAGGCTTACAGGTTACTGTAGTGTATTCCAGGTAGAGGTAGAGGCAGGGAATTGTAATGCGGGTGAGTTTACCAATAAAGTTGTTTTCACCGGGTAAATAGCGAGAGGGAGCACTCTCTCTTTGGTGGGTGTATTGTCAGGACTTTGTCCGATTAATATTCGCGCGATGGGACTAAATATCACACCAGATATTCATGTCGCAGCTGTCTAGAGAAAGATGAAGTGGAGTTATCTCAACATTTCCTCTCAAGCGGCAGGAAGTACAATTGTAACAATTCGTAACCGTCTATTGTAATCGCCTGTTCCGCAATACTGCCGTTTTTGCATTAAAAATTATCTTTTTTTGGGAAAAAGTGTACAACTTTTGTAGGGCAAGAAATTTGCTACAAAAAAGTTCTGTGAGCAAATGCCGTCCGACCAACAGCTTTTGAGCTATAAAGCTGGAAAGATAAATGCTAGTAATAATTTACATCAAATGTTTTTAAGACGACATTTATTATTCTTAACTTAGAAATCAACTTATAATAAATACTATGAAACTATTAAACAAAAAATATATATATTTCCCGTGTTATTTATAAGGCAGATCGAATTTTTGAAGGAGCCAAAGAACGTAAATCTATAAGAAGAGACAACACGTTATTATTGTAACGAGTGGGAATATCAGGAGCGTGCTTTCTCTTTTGCCCAAAGGCCTTTTTTGATTGGATGAAAAGAGAAGGCACGCTTATAGATTTACATTCTTTGAAGGAGCTAAGCCAGTGATGCACTTACATTTTTTTTTTTCAAATGTCACCATTTTTTATTTTCGATGAAGTATCCGATTTTCAGGTAGCACCCTAATATACATACATGCACTCAGATGTAGCTATTGATACATCTTAGCGTGTTTTCCACGCCTCTAAGAATTGTGTTGTTTAAGTTAAGTCATTTGCCACGGAGTCCTTTAATTAACAGCCTTATAATTATACTACCTGCTCCACGTAACTTCATTATTGAGCGTACATAAGGATTCAAGTTCGTCTCAATAATAACATACATACATATGTATGTACATATGTACATACATGCTTACTTTTGTAGCGCTATAAAATGTACTCAAACGTAAGCCCTTGCCATCAGTCACTCTATGATTTATTGAACTTCAAGTACCATAGTCGGCAATCCTTTAATCAAATAAACATTATGAATAGCTGTATTCGAATTTTTTTGAGACTAAATGCGGCTAGCAATCGATATTGCGGCAGTGACCAACTTCCCAAATTAATTGCAGCTGAATTTCGTGGGATCATTCAATTCTCTGTTGAGTTATCAAACAATCCGCAAATGGTGTTACCGAGTCCAGTACTCTCAGCGAGATCTTTGGTCGACCAAAATGGAGAAATATATTACTTGTGTCCTTGTGAATGTGGTTTTATATATGACATGCAGTCGAATGCTTATCGGCCAGTATTCATAGACAATGTAAGTGAACAACAACAAATGGTGCGATCCAGCAATAAAGACCTATGGCAATGTAATGTGATTTCGTCAACAAGTGAGAGTTCCAACGTTTTAATGCATCCCAGCCACGAAGGAATTAGAGCTACTAATCATCAACACAGCATTATTCAATGTGACACTATAAGCAGTACTGCTGATGATTGCGAATATTGGGGAACCCTCAGTATCGGTAGTGAAGAATGCTATAAGTGAGCGCCGCCAGCACATATTTAGCATAATTATAAGAAAGTAGTTGTAGATTAATTTTGCAATGTATGAACACATAGCATTATGGTATTAAGAAAATATGTAAAAATGTACATAATAAATACGTCCATCCTGGTAATATGTATACTTTTTTTTTTGAAGTGAAACTTTAGCGGCGGTTGGTTGGTTGGGAGTAAATTGGCAAATTCAACGGAAATTGTACCCGAAAATGGTGCAACGAAAATAGTGCAACGGAAATGGTTGGGACGGAAACAAGTGCTTCTTGAATGTATGTTATTAATTTAACGAAAACTTGCTAATAAAAGGTCAAAGAATAACAATTAGAAAAATACCAATACAAGAATAAAAGTAAAGGTGAGTACGTATATAGACAAAGAAAAGGATAAAGGCAAAGGTAAATATAAAACCAAAGACAAAGATGCCTAAAGATAAAGGCAAAAATGAAGACCAGGGTATTACTTACATATGTATATAAGGGCAAAGGTGAAGGGGAATATTTACATGGATGAAGAAAATGATAAACATAAAATTAAAAACAAAGATAAATGTAAAGAAAAAGATGAGGATGAGAATACCGATAAAAGTAAAGATGAAGATAGAGGAAGAAAGCTTAAAATAAAGGTAATTATAGAGAAAAGGATATAGGAGACACAGAGACTCAATCTGTGAACTATTTTGGGATTTTAGAGATTTTCGGGACTCTCGGGACTTATCGATATAATAATAGAATTTTTTATCGGGTTTGTTATTGATATTTTCACCCATTCTCTAATTGATTTTGTTACCAACGTTATTATCGACTTTGCTATCGAAATTTTTATCGAATTTGTCATAGATTTTCTTACCGATATTTTTTTATCGGTTTTGTTATCAATTTTGTTATTGATAGAGTATAAAGATAGATCCAAACGGAATAACATAAATGTAATTAGAACGAACAGGTGTAAAGGTATAGGGATCTAGATGAAAAAAAAATACAAAAAATATAACCTTAAGCAAAGGAAAAGCTGGGAAAATTTGGCTTTGTGTGTGGAATTAACGGTGACAATTAGTATGAAAAGTCAGCTACCGCCTATTAAATAAAAGAAGTTTAAGAACTCTTTAGTTGATCGACCAAACAAAGTACATAGGACACATACACTTATTACCTTAGGCATATTACAAGGATAACGCCTTTTTATACATTTTTTTTTTGCAGATCAAAATAGGCCTACAAATTTGGTGAATATTCCATTGTGACTGGTGGGCCATTTGACTCCAGAATGTGATCACTTGTGAAATATACCTACATACCGATGTCGTCGGGACTTATACAATTGTGAAAGATCTTTATATGTGAGCCGTTTTTGAAAGTAGTTAGTATAAGTCCACTTTGGGGACAAAAATTAGTTAATGGTAGTTTTAGTAAGACACAGATATCCCCTTTTTATACCTGTAATCATAAATTCAATGGAGGTCGATTTCTTGAAAAGTCATCAAAAGAAACTTGGCTATAAAATTTTATCGCATTTCGCACTCTTAATAACCATAAGGAAAGCCACTTTCTCGTTGGAATTATTACTGATTATCATGACTTTAGTCTGCCAGTTTGGATAAGGCTTGTTCGTCTCATTCACCTCCTCGCCGTGCACCTGTTCCCTGGTGGAACAAGGAACTTCGAAAGTTGAGAAAACTTCTACACCGGGCCCCCTAAACTAATTTCGAGATGGACTGGGAATGCTATCGTTGCACGTTTTCGCATAAGAAGACAATTTGGTTATGTGGTTATATTTTTTATTCAGTTTACAACAATAACATACACTGCAGAATAATAATTTTTAATCAGATAACCTGATAACCAGGCAAGTGTGAACAACCCAAATATGCATCACTTTTCCTATATTTTGGGAGCGACGACCTTTTCGTATTCGAGCGATATGTTCTACTAAAATTATGTAAGTAAGTAAATATGTACATACATAGATGAAAGGTAAACATTTTAGAATTAGTGCCGCTTAAGAACAATTGCCCACTTACTACATAAAATGAGCTTTTTTGCAATATAAATAAAGCATTTTGCAACTTAAAGTTTCACTTGTATAATTTTAATTGCTACTTTGCTATTCTTGTCGACGTTGAGCTTTTGTGTTCTGAACTTGAATTGATCGCTATAGCTTTTTCAAAGCTCGTATACTTATGTATGTGAATACATACACACATAAGCACGTTCTTCAATACGTAGTACGAGTATATTTTAATGCACCCTGTGAATTAGTTAGAACATTTAACGCAAGTGAATAAAATTTATTTTACATCAGTTTGGAGAATTTTGTTATGCCTTTTTATGACTTATTGAAATCTTCTAGTCATTTTGTTTCTTCCAAAAAATGGAGCTCTTCCACGGTGCAAAATGTGTTTGATGTTGCACTCAACCGTGTAAAAGGGCATGTTTTGCCCTCTTGTCCTTGTCTATCTTAAGCATTTCTTAATACATATTGTCGTATTAAGCAACCATCTGGTTTTCAGGGCAACCTGCTCCCCTGAAAAAGCTTCAAAGGGCACATAATGTGCCTTTTTTGCCTTACAAGAGTGTGGAATTTTAAGAAACGAACACAAAATCTTCTAACCGTTTGCCTTTAATTTAGAATCGAACACGTAAAGAGAAAGGGGCAACATTCTTTGGTAGAAACGACAACACCATTACATTTTCAAATTCACATTAGATTCTTATCAAGTGGAGAATTACGTTCTGTTTCGGTTGAGAGCGCTATGTTCTTATGGTTTTTTCAAATCGTCCTTTTACGTTAGAGATCAGGGAAAAGAGCTACTTCTGTAATCGATAGTTATCTTCAATGTTTGAATTAAATTTAAATTAAATCCATTCATTGGTTAAAGTAGGACGGTTTGCTTGCTAAGGAAAACGGAAATGTATAAAGTTTCAGAAAAGACAAATTCCCCCTCTTTTGAGACACAATTGACAGAAATCGTTATGAAATTATAACGCAACATGAAAAAATGCCTATGTCCATATCTGCATATATAACTAAAAAAATAATTTTTCTAAATTATCACGATCTCCCAACAACTAGTGATATTCGTACATACACTAAAATAACTGTACTTTGGTTAACAGAACACAACTTACCGAAAATTCTCACAACATGGCATAGCTTTCCGAATATTTCCGTCCATTGGGTTATATAACTATTTAACTATATTTAACCGGTCTATTCATGATGAAATGTCAAAGCATACTGAGCATCTTTCTCTTTGACACCATGTCTGAAATCCCACGTGATCTGTCAAATACTAATGCATGAAAATCCTAACCTCAAAAAAATCACCCGTTACATACACACATAAGCACGTTCTTCAATACGTAGTACGAGTATATTTTAATGCACCCTGTGAATTAGTTAGAACATTTAACGCAAGTGAATAAAATTTATTTTATATCAGGTTGGAGAATTTTGTTATGCCTTTTTATGACTTATTGAAATCTTCTGGTCATTTCGTTTCTTCCAAAAAATGGAGCTCTTCTACGGTGCAAAATGTGTTTGATGTTTCAGTGAACCCTGTAAAAGGGCATGCTTTTGCCCTCTTGTCCTTGTCTATCTTAAGCATTTCTTAATACATATTGTCGTTTTAAGCAACCATCTGGTTTTCAGGGCAACCTGCTCCCCTGAAAAAGCTTCAAAGGGCACATAATGTGCCTTTTTTGCCTTACAAGAGTGTGGAATTTTAAGAAACGAACACAAAATCTTCTAACCGTTTGCCTTTAATTTAGAATCGAACACGTAAAGAGAAAGGGGCAAAATTCTTTGGTAGAAACGACAACACCATTACATTTTCAAATTCACATTAGATTCTTATCAAGTGGAGAATTACGTTCTGTTTCGTTTGAGAGCGCTATGTTCTTATGGTTTTTTCAAATCGTCCTTTTACGTTAGAGATCAGGGAAAAGAGCTACGTTCTGTAATGATAGATTATCTTCAATGTTTGAATTAAATTAAAATTAAATGGTTAAAGTGGGACGGTTTGCTTGCTAAAGAAAACGGAAATGTTATAGGAAAGGTTTCAGAAAAGAAAAATT
>NW_016176364.1:6647-9274 GCF_001687245.7 Rhagoletis zephyria
TTTTCAAAAAAAAAAAAAAAATGTATTCGTAGTGTATATTTGTACACCAGAGGTCATACAGAAATTTAATTGAGTCGATTCGGTTTTTAATTGAGCTACCGCTTTTTTTTTTGTTCACACATAGTCAGCTGCTCGAAATCGGGCGAAATTTAGATGAAATCACGCCCACCTCCAATATAAGGGAATTTTCGAAAATTGCAAAAACTGCGATCTTTTCGTGAATAAATACTGCATCTAAATTTTTGAAACTTGAGATGTGGAGTAGAATTTCGGTATAAAGTAAAACGGTTATGAAATTTTTGGAAAATGTTTTAGCCCTGCCCACTTATGTATGATTAAATGCTGTATGCATCATCAATTCAATGAAATCCAGCTTAATCAATTAAAAAGTGTGAGTGTTAGATACGGCCTTTTGTATCCCAGGTGTCGGACGCTATGTAAGTAAATGTGAAAATCAAGTTTTTATTAGTTCAATATTTGTCTAGTCATCACCAGGCTTATTGATTTTTTGTTCTCGCTTTTCGCTTTGCAATTGGTCACGTTCAGAAACAAACTGATAACGAAATCATAAACAAACAGTACCACAACACACATTTTTATTTTCAGCTGATAAACGGCCAAAAGCGGCATTTCCGACACATTATTCAATTTGAATCAAAGTCAAAGTCGGTGCCGGCTAACAGCTAAAAAAAAAAACAATTAAATAAATACAACGTTTAAATACATATATCTTTATGTACGTATGTATAGATACATAAAAAACAAGCTTAATATTTGGCACTCAAATATTTTACAAAGTGTTTGGCCAAGCTTCTCTTTCAGTTTGTAGTGTCATACAAATCACCGTCTCAGAAAACGGATGTCGAATGTTACAAAACACGGTTTTGAGAAAATTGACTTTGAAGTTTAAGGTCGAATTAATCCGAAACTGTACGGTAGATTTTTGTAACTTTTGAAGGAGACGTAGTTGGTGTTATTCCCCTCTTTTGAGACACAATTGACAGAAATCGTTATGAAATTATAACGCAACATGAAAAAATGCCTATGTCCATATCTGCATATATAACTAAAAAAATAATTTTTCTAAATTATCACGATCTCCCAACAACTAGTGATATTCGTACCTACACTAAAATAACTGTACTTTGGTTAACAGAACACAACTTACCGAAAATTCTCACAACATGGCATAGCTTTCCGAATATTTCCGTCCATTGGGTTATATAACTATTTAACTATATTTAACCGTTTTCAAAAAAAAAAAAAAAATGTATTCGTAGTGTATATTTGTACACCAGAGGTCATCCAGAAATTTAATTGAGTCGATTCGGTTTTTAATTGAGCTACCGCTTTTTTTTTGTTCACACATAGTCAGCTGCTCGAAATCGGGCGAAATTTAGACGTAATCACGCCCACCTCCCATATAAGGGAATTTTCGAAAATTGCAAAAACTGCGATCTTTTCGTGAATAAATACTGCATCTAAATTGTTGAAACTTGAGATGTGGAGTAGAATTTCGGCATAAAGTAAAACGGTTATGAAATTTTTGGAAAATGTTTTAGCCTCAATTCAATGAAATGCAGCTTAATCAATTAAAAAGTGTGAGTGTTAGATACGGCCTTTTGCATCCCAGGTGACGGACGCTATGTAAGTAAATGTGAAAATCAAGTTTTTATTAGTTCAATATTTGTCTAGTCATCATCAAGGCTTATTGATTTTTTGTTCTCGCTTTTCGCTTTGCAATTGGTCACCTTCAGAAAGAAACTGATAACGAAATCATAAACAAACAGTACCACAACACACATTTTTATTTTCAGCTGATAAACGGCCAAAAGCCGCCTTTCCGACACATTATTCAATTTGAATCAAAGTCAAAGTCGGTGCCGGCTAACAGCTAATAAAAAAAAAACAAATAAATACAAAGTATAAATACATATATGTATCTTTATGTACGTATAGATACATAAAAAAAAACAAGCTTAATATTTGGCACTCAAATATTTTACAAAGTGTTTGGCCAAGCTTCTCTTTCAGTTTGTAGTGTCATACAAATGGAGGCACATAAAACTCCTCGCCGCTTCCGAAAGACAAATGTGGCATTTGGAAGTTTGTGTGCCCGCCTGTTGTGTCTCAATTGCAAAAAGTTTCTATGTATTCGTTTGGTACTAATCGGAACTGGGTTCCATCCGCTTAAAGGGTCACTTCATATAAAACAATAGAGAATGATTAGTATTGAAAATATTGGATACAACGAAACCCGAATGAGCACCTCCTCAAAAATTGCATTTTCTGAAATATACTTAACCAAGTTGAATACTTGGGTGAGCGCTGTAATTAAGGTATTTACATATCGAGACCTAATCGTCAAAAAGATGTAAGCGACATTTATTCAAAATTTTCTTTTCGATGCAGAAATGCTCCTAGAGCATTAGGTAAAGATTAATATTTACAAAGTTCTGCAATCGTCGCCCTTCGACAGACAAATGGCAAACTTTCGACTGTCACGAAAAATTTTCTAATAAAAACCCTTAAGGTGCACACCGCCAATCAAAAGAAAAGCTTGGCCAAGCACTTAGTCAAATGTGTGAAATGCCAATTATTTTTTAACATGTATGTATGTGGTACAT
>NW_016176365.1:0-9273 GCF_001687245.7 Rhagoletis zephyria
CTTTGCACGGAATAGCAATTGGTTCCGTAATGGAAATCTCAGCCCTTTAAATAAATTTTGAATCTGCGAAAGTATCTTCTCAGCATATGAATATACTTCTTAACTTTTGCCGAAAATTTACATACAGGCTCGAAATTATGCCAGTAACTTTCAAATATCGTCTCTTGAATGGAAAANACTTCTTAACTTTTGCCGAAAATTTACATACAGGCTCGAAATTATGCCAGTAACTTTCAAATATCGTCTCTTGAATGGAAAATTTCCGTAAGCGTCATTTTGACAGTTTTTAGTTAAAGATGTAGATATATATTTTAAAATAAGATATTTCGTTTTTGTTAACAGTCTTTTGGATATCTTCTTTAGTTTCTGAGTAATTGACTAAAATGTTTTTTGTAATTTGGTACAAATTACGTTAGTAATGCTGTCGTACTAAACTAATCAAGATCTTTCTAACAGCGTCATCTGTTTTTAAATATCTGCTTTAGTTTCCGACATATTCAGCGTTAACATGAGTTTCATTTTCTCGAACCGAGTCACCTTTTCACTTTTCGTTTTCGAGTATTCACTACGGGTGGGTGAAAAAAATTCTGGCGAAACTCACGATTAGGCTGATTAGTAAAATGTATCGTTCATTAACAAAAAAATTTTAGCTTGTATATTTATCTCTCTAATGCATTAATTCTATATACGTCAAGACCAACGCCCGACGCCGTTAATTCTGTTTATAATAACGGCTCTATGACAAAATATTCAAGAAATGTATTCGTAGATTTTTATTTACTTCATTTCATACATATATAGATTTTTTTATAAGTACCAGGAATAAATATTTAACAAAAAACTATTTCACTTAAGCTGAACCAACTTTTAGTTGCTCGAAGCTATTTTTGGAACGCTTCATAAAATATTTTCATAGACGGTAAATGCAACCCTGGTTGTATCATAATTGAGCTGAAAAACCAAAACAAATAATTAAATTTGTGGATTGGAGCCTTTTAAAATGGCCTTTAGAAACGGCAATGGAATTCCGACACTATTCAAGGAATTGCGAATATAAGCTGCCTTCCGATTGGCATATTTGCGATTTAAACCTTCAGAAAGTTACAAAAAAAAACATTTTCTATTTTTATTTATTATACATTTTTGAAATAAAAATACTCCACCTTTTACACCAAAAAATTTCTTTAAACCATCTTGCCCAGCAGTTTGTTGATCTTGTCTTCACGGTTACCGAAATCACCAACCTCAACGTAGTGATTAGCCCTCTTGCGCCAGCCGCCGGTTGGTGTTGAGCTTGAATGGCCAGAGGAAGTTAGAGGCTTTCTTGAAGTGGGATCTAACAGTGAATATTTCGTGCGCCAAATAATCAACGCACTGAATATCGTGCGCTTTGCGCAATTTGCTTGGCTGTGTTTTGACAATTCCACGTTTGTAGATCAATTCACGAACTGATTTAAGATTTGGATAACCCCATGTGATATAGGGTTCGGCAATGCGTAGCATATTAATGGTTCAATTTGATGAAAAAACCGTGGTTACTGTGGCGAAAACGGAACAACAGTAAAACTTTACGTACTTTTGGTGCAACTTTGTTGATACCGCGGATACAGATCACAAAAGCCAATTTGTCTTTGCAGGCACGTAGAATGGGCAGCGTTTCTTTGCCAGACGGCGCAGCTTATTCTCACGGCGTTCATCACAGAAATATTTTGCTTGATATTTCTCAGCATGCACCAAGTTTTCACATTTGCGGAGTGCAATCACGGCAGAGCGCTTTAGTTTACGCTTGATCAGGGTAGCACGTTTGCTGACCTGCTTCTTGCTGAACTTCAGCTACGACTCGGGGACAGAAGGCAGCTTCCTGGAAAGTTGTTTGCCCTTTGCTTCGGGCTTCTTACCGACCGTGGTGGCAGTCATTCTAACTTGTAACTTAACACGTTGAGAAGACGAAAAAATTTTCGCCAAATCTTTGGAGCACATCTTAAATAACGCCACTCTATTTATAACATTTCTATTAAGCGAAATTTCATTTAATTAAATACTTTTTTAATGCATAGATATGCTGCAACCAGGCACTTACTTTTCCAAATTCCATCTTGCTTATCGGCATAATTTTTCAAATATGCCTGCGCTGCTACTTCATACTAATAACTTCATTTTCAAACTGCGCCTTCTTTGTTGCCTCAACATATCCTAAAAATACATAAAATTTACATTAAACAATAAAAATCGCAAAAATTAGCCAATGAAATACTCCCTTCATTTTGTTTTGTTGTCAAATTTCTGAGAAATGTGAATTCACCACGATGCAATACAGAAAGAACAAGGACCAGGGATGTAATTTTAAGTAAACCTAATATTCAGTGGCAATGCGCAGAGCGTTCCAAGTAGCAAAATTAATTTTTTATCAAATATAACATTAAACAGTGGTTACAATACACTTTTTAATATTATTAAGCAGAGTACATATATTATATGGTATTTCTTTCAAAAATTAATGCCCTATATGCATATTTTTTTTAATGTTTCTTAAGTTTCTTTCATTGGTGCTGAAAAGCAACCATGCGCGTAAGAAATTGTGTGCTACCTAAAATTTCACCTCTGGAAACTTTATCCCCATAAAGGACTTCAACACACAGGATATACTGAGTTTACAGCAGTTAACAATATCATTGATGAAAATACTAAAGAGGATTGGGCCTAGTATATACTCCTGCGGCACCCTTGAATGTAGTTTCTTTAGCTCATAGCCCACGTTTTTAGCTACAACTTTCTGTCAACAATTAGTTAGATAATTTTCCATTAATTTTACGGCACCATCAGAAAATCCGTAATATCTTTTTAGCTTTAGCAGGGGTATACTGTGATCAACCTTGTCAAAGGGCTTGGAGAAGTCTAACAGGGCTAAAACAGTTAGCCCACCCGTGTCATATGCTGGTCTTATATCCTCAGTTACCTTCAAAATAGCTGTAGCACAGCTGTGGTCACTTCTATATCTAGACTGACACACCGTGAGGAGTTTATTTTCGTCAAGGTAACTAACCATCTGTCTTACCACAAGCTTTTCGAAGACCTTGGACAATGAGGAGAGTATGGCTGGCTTCCAAAACCTATCAATACAATGTTTGGAAACTGTTATACTGCGGTATTCAAACTGTTTGTATATGCAGAGTTGCGACACATTGCAACCATATACATTGCATAACTTACGGAATTTAAATGGTGAAGTAGTGAAAGAAAAGTTTAAGATATGGGTCACGGTTGGACCTACGTAAGGAAGGATCATTTTCAAAAACTTTAAATATATACCGTCCCCACCTATAGCATTTAATTTAATGGAATAGATACTTCTAAATACATCGTCGTTCGTTACAGGTGAGAAACTAAATTCTTCATTTGATATAAATAAAAACTTGGGTCCAGTTTTAATTCGCTGCTATGTTGCAAACTGATCGATTGAAGGAAGTATTCATCCATAATGTTAACATCTATTCCAGAGAGTTTTGGTTGGCAGATCCACGTTAAGTTTGGCCTTATGATATTGCCTTTTTGCATTTTTCGTTGCAAAAGTGGCACGATATCTAGTAACACGACAGGGGTATTCCATTAAACTCGTAAAAGCCTCGTAAATTTACGAGCCTCGTAAAAGAAGTGTCAAAATTTGTATAGAGCTCTATTTACGAGCCCCTCGTAAAATTACGAGGTAAATTCGATGCGCAAATGACCTCGTAAACTTCAATGTTGCCGAGCAGCGGAAAATTTTATACTAAAATATATTATATAATAACGAAATAAATGAAAAATAATAATATGTGAATAAAATGAATGAAGTTCATCCAATAACTGTACTAACATGGGTTTCTGTTGATTTTCGGCATTTTTAATTTTAGTTTAGCCAATAGTGATAGAGACAAGATACTACGTTGGTTAACATCGTTATCGACGTTTTCGACTCCATGCATATAACAAGGTGTCGGTAACGTCGATAACGATGTTTAACCGGGGATTAGTGTCAACCAGGCTTTGAGCAACCGGCCCTTAGGGTTTACACCGGACAATACTGTCATGACAATAGCAATACATGCACACTTTTCCAACTGTATCAATCACTGTCTTGATTGTTTTCAAGACAGTAAATCGGGAAATAATTTGACGTATGCAGACAATAATTTGGACGTCTTGTGCAAAAAAGAAGACAAATTCATAACAAAAGAACTAAAATAACACAAGACACGCTGATATGTAGTTTTTAGCTTAAATAGCTCGCGCGAAATGCGATTATTTTGCTCTAAATGAATTGTGATAACTATTGTCAGGACGCCTACGCCACGGAGACAATTATCAGCGTTTTTGACAACTAATACGTATTTCTTTATTGTCTTGACAGCATTGTCTAATCTAAACGCGCCGTTAGGGACACGCATTTCGATACGATACGATACCATATCGAAATTTTTGCCATTCGATACCGATACATTTTACTGGATAGTTTTCAAACGATATTTTTTGGAATCGAGTACCAGGACCTTTGTATCGTATCGAATCGTAAATGTAAAATACAAAGTTAATAAGGCTTTCTGCAGATTGGTCGTCCAATCATAGTTGCTTCAACGTCACAATCATGATGCAACGATTACATGACGACTACACTTTCGCACACTCGGTCGTGATATTTCAATTCATTTGGCGTCTAAAAATTCACTTGGGGCAGGTATTTTCTGTTTTTATGGTTGATATTTTCGCCAAATTTTTACAAAAACCTGCAATTTTTAAAATATAGACTGTGCTGCAACATTTCTAGACATAATTTTTCAGTAATATCTCTTCTTTTCTTTTCCTGAAATGTGTTTTGTGCATGCACACAAAGACTTTTTACAATTTCGTCATATTTTATAGTTAAAACGCTCACATTTATTGAATTTTAATGCAAATACCCACTTTTTAATAATTTCCACAGATTTAATGCAAAAAATACGAATTTGTATGCAATTTTAATGCAAATATTAACTTTTTCACTAATTTTCCCCCATAAAATGTAAACAAACAATGCGTGCACAACGATTAGATTAGTGCTGTACTAATCCGTTTCTGCCTCTTCTACGATTTGCCGATAACTAGCCGATAACGACAAGTGTGCAGATCTCCTTTGAAATTCATGTGCTCGGCTCAAAATTTCAGGGCGAGACGATAACGCAACTATGATTGGACAAGTGTGTACCTAGGGGTATTCATCAAACCTTATAAATACATTGTAAACCGTATAAACTTATAATTGTGTAAACCTTATAAATGAACTGTCAAAATTTTTATGGACACTCGTTTACACATTTCTGATAAATTTCTCCGGCGATTTCATTGAATAAACTTGATAAACTGCCGCCAATTCAACTCTGTCGCAACTCTATCTATGTTTTCTTGGGCAATAATCGATATCCGCAAAAAAATTTTGCACGCAAATTCATCAACAACGATGTTATGCTAATAGAGAGCTGGTTCAATTATTATCCGTTCTGTTTGTTTTGCTTCACTGATAATTTGGCCGCAAAGTTTGGTAGCCGTGTCAAATGAATTCATACACAAACAGATATTCTGCCATGGTTTCTTTTAACTTGCTTCAAATAAATAGCCTTTATGTTATATGTATATTTATGTAAATAGATATTTAGGGAGTTCACTGTCGTACTGTTGTATGTCATAAACTTTAAACGGCTAAAACTCTATTTAAGGAATTCGCAAGCTAACAGAGACGTTTTATAATGAAATTTCACACAATTAAAAAATCTTTGGTGGTGATTTCAAGTCCTCTAAACATTTATTTGGCCGTTAAAAACTTTACAACATACAACAATACGACAAGTACGACACCCATCTATCTTGCAACTATAATTTTTTCACATTTAGTGAGTAGGTTTCTATAATTTCTTTATCCTCGTGCTAGTAATATAAAGTTAGTTATACTGTGCTCTATAACCAAAGAAAACACGACTATTGTCGCATGTGTAAACGAAAAGAGAGTGTGGGTCGTTCATGTAACAGAGTGCGTAAACTTATAAGATTATCTGCTTGATAAAGTTATCGGTCTAGATGAATACCACTAACAGTGTTGCCGCGAAAAAAAATTTTCCTACCAAAATTTCCTACCAAGACCACCCAAAACCTACCAAAATTGTTTAAGTTTTTTATTAGTTTTTTCCAATGTCAAGTTTACTAAAAATGTAGATAACATAACATTTCGTAAATCCAAAAAACACAGCTAGTACAACAAAAACAAATTAACTACGTATAACAATTAATTTTACAGTACAGATTTACACAAATTTTTGTCCCTTTACACATCGTCTCTTGAAATGCACAAAGACGTAACAAACATCGTCGCTGAAATTCAAAAAGTCGTAACTATTAAAAAATTCTAAATTCAGTTTTTTAATCGATATGATGGATTTCATCGAATTACAACTCCCACATCATTTAATGAAAAAAATAAAAATTTTTAGTCACGACTTTTTCCACTTCAGTTGCGATGTTGTTACGTCTTTTTGCATTTCAGGTGACGAAATACATATTATTATTATTATTCGTCGGGGATACTCGCGCTGCGACCTAAGAACATCTATTGTGCTTAACCCTAATTGTAATACTCCAGCCCTAGGCTATTTAAGAAGTTAAGCCCTTTGGAGGGTGCCATGTTTCAAATTTTGGATGAAGAAGAACGTTACCCAAGGTGTATCAGTCTGCTATTTATGAAATGTTTGCTCTGGGATTTCCCCCACCAGTTCCAAAAGGCTAGGGACCATGCAAGTGCATTTGGGCTCCATACTTTGCGAGACAGTCAGCCCTTTCGTTACCTTCAAACCTTTAATGTCCCGGAACCCACCACAGCGTCACGTTATTGTGGGCTTTCAAGTCTTTCAAAAGAGTTTTACAGCTGTCCACAAGCCTAAGCCGTTTTAAAAGAGTCTAAGGCCTTTAACCTGTCTGAATATCCGACATAATATTTGTTTTGGACAAATGGGCCCTCTACACAGACTTCGATTACGAAGACTTCTGCCTGGAATCTTCGTCCAGATATGCCTGCCATAGTACTCTCGTAGTCCATCTTTGATCCGTAGGTATATCAAACTTGGGACCCTTCGTCAATCATAGTTATTATCACTTCACAGCAGTCCCTTTTAGGAATTCTGACCTTGAAGGGTTTGTAGAAGGATAACTTTCTTCCCGATCATATTGCACAGTAGTAGGGCGCTCCAGCAGGTCTCTTTTTTTTAAACAAAATAGACAAAGGAGGAACGCCTGTAATGACACCAAGGGCATCCGTTGGACAGGTGCCCATAGCTCCTATGATGGACACGCGGGCCAGTGTCTGTGGTGGACAATGGTGGACTTCAGTGGGTTTATTGACAAGCCCTTTTCAGCACACTGGTCTTCAGGATATATACATACTACATATCGCACACGATCTTCAGAAGTGACACAACCCAAAATTTGGATTTTTTCAAATTATGAACTAAAAATGTACACCTTATTTACCGTTAAGCAAAAGCTGGAGCAAAATTTTCCTATAATTTGTTAAAAAAAACCTATTGGCAAGAGAGACTACCAACATGATTAGCATGTGCTACGAAATAGTTTTTAGCATTTTCTCACGAACGTGTAATTTTGATTTGTGTCAGTTTTGAGGAACGTGTGCAACTATGTTGTAGGCACATAAAGTATATATCCTGGATGTTCATATTGTACATACTTACATATACTATGTGTATGCTTCTTTTCTACGCGGTTATATTCTACTCGGGTAAATTCAACGCACATGCATAAACAGCTTTTTTAATTGAGTTAGCAAGTCTACTCGTCTTCACATTTTTCCACACCGGTAGAAATCTTAACACGGGTTGAAATTTGTACATAAACGATTTTAGAAGTGTTAGCCAGGGTTGCATTGGGTTTTATAACTCCAGTTGAAAATTGGCCGTTTATGCCTGTTGGCTCTACCCTAGTTCAATATAACCGAGTAGAAGAAGCATAAACATAATAAAAAAAGCAGACTTCCCTGCTGAAGTCTAGAAAAAAGAAGTCTGATAAGGAGATGTGGTGATCTCCGAAATAGCTGCAATAACTTCTACCGTTTAGACTTTGTTGCTTTTTCAATTTTTCCTAATAAACAATCGTGATTCAAAGCTCAATAAAAAATAATTTTCGTTTATTAAATTCTTTTTGATGTGCTTAAGGAAAAGTACATATGGGCATTTTCAATCTAGCGTGGCGTGACGAAATGGTAAAAAAATAAATTGTTAACGTCAACATTTAAAAACTCCGGGGCCCTATCTCAGATGGCCTACTTAAGTCAAGATTGTTGATTAACTTCCACAATTCATTTTCAGATCATACATTTAATCTGGACTTAAATGGCCAATATTGGCTATTTAAATATGAGATATGCAACCTTGTCTTTGTACCAAACAACTAGGAATGTTCGATATTTAAGAAAGTATCGATATGATGAATCGATTTAACTCATTGCATGTAAACTCGATATGGCGATATATCGGGCTGAACAATATCGATATCGGAAAAATAGATGTTGAAAATCCTACTCCCAATTGAATAGAATATTAGGCCTGTCTTACAACTCACTTAATTGTGTTATTTCCATCTTGTATATTTACTGAGGATTAAAACGGCATGTCGTTCGACTCAAGCGGTTTGTCAAACTTAAAAGATAAATAAATCACACAAGCTGCTGATTAAACCTACTTTAGTATTTTCCATACACTATTTGGTCAAGAATGGAGCTGCAAAACTAGAAGAAATGTTCGACATCATCCAAAGCTACCGCAGAAACTGGAAAATGAAAGAAAAAGAGATCGGAAGTGCTGCCCAGGCTAACCTGACAGACACCACGACACCGCTAAAAAGACGAGCGGCAAGTCCACCAGAACAGCAGTCAACTCAGAAAACGCGAAGAGAAANTTCGACTCAAGCGGTTTGTCAAACTTAAAAGATAAATAAATCACACAAGCTGCTGATTAAACCTACTTTAGTATTTTCCATACACTATTTGGTCAAGAATGGAGCTGCAAAACTAGAAGAAATGTTCGACATCATCCAAAGCTACCGCAGAAACTGGAAAATGAAAGAAAAAGAGATCGGAAGTGCTGCCCAGGCTAACCTGACAGACACCACGGCACCGCTAAAAAGACGAGCGGCAAGTCCACCAGAACAGCAGTCAACTCAGAAAACGCGAAGAGAAAAGGACGGGGAATGGAAACAAGTGAC
>NW_016176366.1:0-9270 GCF_001687245.7 Rhagoletis zephyria
ATATGTATAACGATTGGCAAGGTCACTGCTATTTAGAGTCATACATTAATATTTCTACCTCCCTGATATAGATAAGAAAACTGTCGGATAAAACTCAAACAAATCCCTGCTAACAATTTTGTATCTCCCTCAATTCCAAACTCAACCATGTTGTGGCCTGTTCAATAGAAATGAAATTACAACAACAAAAAAGTTGTAGAAAAAATCGCATTAGAACTTTTTTCTACCAAAAAAAAAAAAGATTTTTTTTATTCCCCTAAGAAAACGAAAGTAGCAAATAAAGCCACAGAAAACGTATTAGAAATTAAGTTCCTGTTCACTGACGCAAATCATGTCAAATGCGAGATACATACGTACATATATCCCACCCGCAGCGCAAGTTTGTAACTGTAATAAAAGCGGAAATTTTCGCCCTTTTGTCGCAGGAGCAGCACTAAATAGGAAATTATAAAAACATGTTTGGCGTGGTGAAACTTAGAATGGCTGGGAAAAACCATAGAAAATAGCAGTGAAAGCAAAAAAAATAAAATCAAAAACAAAAAAAGAAAAATTAAATAAGTGTGGAAAGACGACAAAAAAGGCGAAATAATTTAATTATGAAACTGCTAGCGGGTGGCAAATTGCCAAAATTTCACTTCCTGCTGGCTTAACTCACACATTTTCTTTTTTGTTGTTAAAATTTTGGGTGTGGTTGTTGGTATTGCTGTTGGCATTTGAAGCCTTTACGAATACATATGTATGTATGTATTACACTTAGTCCACCATACATGTGTCTAGGCAGCCCTTTATTGTTGGCATTCTTAACAAATTCTTGTTGGTTGTTGGTGTTTTGTGTTTTTTCAGTATTTTTTTTTTTTTTTTNAACATGCTGTGGATATTAGGTTTGAGCCATACTCCTTCCTGCCTTTTCATATGTTTTCCTTCTTTTCTAGCTCGTAAGTTGTGTAATATTTTGGGGTTTTTTTTCTTTCAAAAATAATTATCAGTGCTTATATTGCGATGTCAAGAGTTGCCAAGTACTTTTTGTGGAATCGGATCCATTGAAGAAAAGAGATTTGCTTCCGGCATGCATATTTAATATATATATATAAATCGGGGTTAAAATGTCTGAATTAGAGGAAGTTATGTCCTTTAAATCGGTGTATGTTGCATTGAAATCGAGCGATGGGGCGCTCTCAAAAAAGGAATTGCAAAATTTTCTTGTGGCGTATTTATATATAGATTTTACTCAGAAACACACAAACCTCACGCCCCCTTTTCAAATAGCCCCATTTTTCGCTATGAGTATGGGCTTGATTTCATATCCATATACATACCTACATATATCTGCATACGAAGTTCCAGTACTTTACCATGAACATTTCCGGAGATATGCAGTATGAACAAATCGGTTTGTGTGGGATATGCTACGCCCCCTTTTCCAATAGTCCGAAACTTTCTTCAATAGTATGCGATTTATTTCATACACATATGTATCTCCATACCAAGTTTCCGTACTCTTCCATAACCACTTTCGGAACAATTATTGTGCTTGCCACATAGAAGCAAAAAGTTGAAAATAATTGAAATCGGACTAAAATTACGCCCGCCTTTTATATAACGGTAAATTTCAGAAATGCTTGAAACTTCGATATTATATATATAAGCTTATTTACACAAAATTCATACCAACAACAATACCTTGAAAAGAAATAACATTATTATGGCATGATCACCTCTCGTGTCTAGCTCCTCGAACATGTCTTCTTGGGAAAAATTTCAGAGAATTCTTAAAAAAACAGAAACGTTCGCTTGGCAACCCTGTCACTCAGCATGTTGCGGTTTATTAACATAAATATGTACTCGCATATTTCCTACCTCCATTCACTTGCGCTCATCATAACCCAAAATGAGCCTTAATTAGAAAAGGTCACCTGAAACTAATGTTTAGGAAAAAATGTGGAAAATGGAAAAAAATAACGCTGCATGACGCAAACGACCTACACTGCCAACGGTCGCGCCTTTACTCTTTGTTTTTCTTTGGGCGACTGACTGCTGCTGTTGTTGGCATTCACGCCATGAACGAACGAACGAATGATATGGAAACCTCGGCAAAAATTGAGACCTTTAGCCAGGTTTGTCACATAATTTAAGACAATAATTTCTAACTTGGGTAATTAAATACATTAACATTAACATTTTTTTCCTACGAAGTAAATAATTTTTTCATGCTGCGGCTGTTGCTGACGGGAATTGTACAAGCTGTTGGTTGGCTTCAGTTAGCTCACAGAAAACCTTTGCTTTTCTAAATTGTTTGTTGTTGCGCTTCGCTGCGGCCCATTTAATTTAACGAATTGCCTTTGATTGTAGGAGAGTCGCTAAATATGAATGCGTATGTGTGTGTGTGTGTGTGTTTCAATGTCAGCCGTTCTTAAGGTGAATTGTTTGTAATTGTCATTGCACAAATGAATAACTCTGCGTAAAAGGGCTGAAACTAAGTGCTGGCGTTAAAGTCTTTTTGTATTTTTTTCGGGTGGTGCGTGAGAGCGATAGTAGTCAGGTGCTTTTTATGATAAATTCCTTCTTAGGGGCAATTATTAGCAATGAGAGTGTGAAATGAGATGTTCTATTTTTCTAATCCTACACTTTCCCAGAGAAACTTTGTTTGGAATCAAGCCCGGTTATGAGCCAATCTGGGAGTCGTCAAGACAACGCTCCAGATTTAAATGAACAGAGCTTGCCCACTTACGATACTCAAGGAAGTCATATCCACCTTGGTCGAATAGTGACTTATCTAAACAAAGAAACAACGAGGAGAGTGTTCAACTCCTGTTACAAACCTCTATATCTTGGAAGCCATACCTAGACATTCGGAAAAATTGAAAAAAGCGCGAGACATTGGCAAGTATAAAGGATACGGCCAGGCTGAGCAAGCTATTGGCGAAGGACTACTCCATCACTCCTCCATAGCGCAGACGATGTATCTACAGAGTCTGTGGTAAACTCACTAAGGTTGATTGTTAACACTCATTTTCCGGGAAATTCTGAAGAAGTGTTCAATTCGCTTCCAAGAAGGTATGCTGGAGCTCAGCACAATGCAGAATCAATCTTCACAAGGCTAAAAATAGCATGGGCGTTGAAGTCGTCATCGCCGTACAATATTATCACTCTCATGTTGCAAATGGTGGAGGACGCTATCAGTCCTTGGCTTTTTTCAATGTTTAAAGGATGTATAGCCCTTAACTGCGTCCCTTTGTCGTGGATGCGTGTGAAATTGTCGAGAACAGTCGAGATGTCATTCGAATTTAAGCAGTATTAGGCACCCTTCCTTGACATATTTAAAAGGAGCCTTTAACAATGTTCGGGTGGAAGCTATCCAAAAACCCCCCGACGAGCTTGGCGTCGAGTAGTTTATAAATGCATGGCTAATGGCGCTTTTTCGCACCAGAACAATTTCCGCTGAACATGGGAGCTACTCGTCAAGGTTGGGTGATCTCTCCAATTTTTTGGCTTAGCATCATCAACTCTGTACTACTGAAGCTCAACCAGGGGGGAGTAAAAATAGTGGCCTACGCTGACAATGTAGTGATTTTAGTAACCGGGTTGCATGCAGTAAGTAACATCATGGAAGGGACTTTAGCAGAGCTATGAGGTTGAGCTGATAAATGTGGCTTCAACCCAGAGAAAACAGAATGAATGCTCTTTGCGGTCAGGAATAAGGTCGCTAGCTTTGTATTTGAATGGACAAAATCTACGGTTGTTAAAAAAGGCGAAGTATCTGGTAGTCATACGGAATCCTAAGTGTAGTTTTAAAATAAATATTGAAGAGAGAGTAAAGAAAGCGGACATTGCTTATTTTTCCTGTAAGCGGATTTGCGGGAAGACGTAGGGTCTTAATCCAAAACTGGTAGTCTGGATGTACACAGCGGTTGCTAGTCCGATCTTATACTACGATTCCCTGGTATGGTGGACTGCCTTAAAATACCAGTATAATCACGTAAAACTAGGCAGAGTCCAGACGGAACCATGCCTCGAGACCACGGGGGCAATGAGAACTTGGCCTACTGACGCCCTCAATGCTATTACAAACCTCTTTCCTATAGACTTTTACATAATCCACACCGCATCGCTATCGGCTATATGACTCAGAGAACGGGGTATATCGAAAGAAAGTCTCATCTATCATTCATTTATTTAGCCATATAGCAGTATAATTTATCGATTGTCACCCAAGATGATACTGGATACCTATTAAATATTACCTGAAGTAGCAGAGCAGATTGGATACATCATCTGTACTCTGGTGGCTCCAAAACGGAGCGCGGATTCGGAGCAAACGTTTACTCTGAATGCCTGGGATTAAGAAGTTCAATTCATCTGCCCGATTTTGCGAATGTTTTCCAGGCAGAGGAGTTCGCCATAGCTGAGGGCTGCCGTCTCTTAGGACGTAGCGGTTTACGTCAAAGCAAGCGCGTAGCCAGGCGACCATTAAGACCTTAGCGTCATTTACAACAAGGTCGAGACTAATCAAAGAGTGTAAGACTGTTTAAAACTCAGTAGTAGTAACTCAGTAAGTATTAGCTCGATGCAGATTTAGTGTGGGTCCCTGGTCATCGCAACAATCCCGGAAATGAAGCTGAAGACGAGGCAGCCAGAGGTAGTTCCGTATTGGTGTCGACCGAGGATCGGATCTCTCCCATGATTGGAACCTTATTTAGATACATTGTTAGCACAAAATCTGCAGAAATCGGATCAAAGGTGGCACACGGCGGCAGACAGCCGTACATATATCCAAACTCGTGTACACTCCTAAGAGAATGCACAACTTATTAGGAATCCCCAATTTGCAGCGACTCTCACTGTGCACTAGCCGGTTGGTGCCCACGCGAGAAGGCTTGGCATTGCCTACAACGACTTCTGTAGAAGCTGCAGAGACGAAAAGAAAACGAGAAGGAAATAGTGAATCACCTTATTTGCAGATGTCCAGCTCTAAAGAGGAGCAGAAATACCACACCAGCTGCATATGCTTATATATATTTTTAAAAATTAATGTACTTTCATATAGGCCTCCAAAGACTTAAGTATTAATATATGGCTGTTGTAAGCACTTAGTACCAACGCAGTATTCATTGCACATGATTTGAACCTCATTAAAACATTTTTATAGCTTAACATAAATATTTCCTTTTAATACACACATTCTGGCACCTTCAAGAGCAGCAAAAAACAAAAACAGCCAAACATAACCATAATCCAAAGAAAAGAGCAACTCATTTACCAATCCATGTTTGTTGTTAGTTTTGTTGTAGCTACTTTTTATTCAAATGTGGCACAACACATAAATTTTGATGTCTATGACACCAGCAAAACATGCAACAGAGAAGTTAGCAACCACACCAGTAAACAAAAAAAAATTAAAACAAAACCATAGAATATTAAAAAAAAAAACATTAAAAACCAAATCAATCGCAACTAAAAACAAAAAAACAGCAAGCGTGGAGCCAATGTGTATTCGCACCGGGTTCTTATGTGTGTATCGCACACGAGGCTATTATGCGCCTACTAAAGTACGTCGACGCGTTCAACGCTTTGGCCCTCATGGTGCACCCGCATATGCAGCACCGCACCACTCTCCATCTCCTCCTCTCCAGCGCATCCGCTATGTATCTTTGATAGCAATTCTGCCTTGTGTATGACATTTGAAGCAGCGGTGGTCGCATATGCTCGCTATCGCTCAGCTGCCTTTGCATCCATCGTTCGCTCGTTCGCTATGCCTCGCCTTTGCTTTTCGAATAGGCAAAATGCTAATATGGAACACTAGTCAAAGCGAGATGCAACCGCACTTGTATGAAATTGAAGTGCCGAGCGCAACAACAACAAGTGGAAATAAACAAAGTGATGATGGTAGTAGCGAAGCTGCACAGTGGTACACAGTGCGACACAAAACTCGACGTAGTTAATTTCGAAATACTGGATTTAATAGTTACTTTATTGCTCTGTTGCTGATACATATATTTGAAGGGGATAATAAAATAATACGGCCGTGGCCGTGGGATAAGAAAATGGTCTTGCGCATCTAAGGTCAGTGACACTCGATAAAAAATGGTGCTGAAAGCTTAGTCATCGGAGCCTTCTCACACTCCCTTCCCGGTGCATATAATTGCAATGCCATCAAAGAGGTTAAATATTTTGGACTTATTCTGGACTCAAAACTCCTGTGGAGGACTCATGTTGAGGCGGTAACGAGAGTGATAATGGGGTGCAAGCATCTTGCGGGGAAGATGGCGGTACACCCCAAGGATCCTAAGATGGCTTGGGTAGCCATCCCTTGCCAAGATTCAACGTCTGACGTATGTTCGCATCACGGGGGCTATGCGTACATGTCCGACGTAAGCGCTGCAAGTAGTACTTAAACTTTAGCCACTGCCTAAATATTACAACTGAACAGGTGGCAAAGCGAACCCTTTCAAACTTTGCGAGAGAGGGCTTTGGTAAAGTTAAGGTATCATCCAGGAACAGGGACAAGCTAGGCTCCCAGCTGCCAATAGTGCTGTTCCCCAGAGATGATATGCACAGAATAGTGGTATTCGAAAGAAACTTCAAAGTCATCATAGTTAGATAGGCGACTTGGAGCCACCTTGGAGAGACACATCCAGGCGAGTGGTACACAGACGGTTCTAATACGCCTGAGGGTATTTATACTTATGCTAAATGATAGTCAGGCGGCATTATGGCTCTCTCATCCTTCCAGGTCAAATCCTCTTTGGTCTTCGAGTGCATATAGAGCTGAGCACAATACTATCCCGAAACTATAGCAATATAATTCAATAAATCTTTTCTAGGATAATCTGAAAATTTATTTGAAGCTTAATCCCATCGCTAATATTATGCCTAACCTATTTTTCTTGAACCACTGACCAACTTTTTTTGTCTTTAGCAGCAAAACCGAAAATGTTCTTAAGCTTCACCCTGTGGTGTCATGTGTTGAATAAGAAATTATTTGATGGTTATAACCTAAATGTATCCTTACCTCACCCAGACTCTTAAGCTTAAAAAACAACGAAACTTTAGGTAACCAAATCTGATTTAATATAGCATTGACTATTAATTATACTTTGTTCTCAAGTTAATTTATTTTTTTTGGTACGCATGCAACTTATGCGCGTCATAAATATTATTTCAGGCTGCGATCGAGTCTCTTAAATTCAAATGCAAATATGACGTTGGTCGATATGAACATAACGTGACACAGCTAATTTCCTTAATCTTTCCTCTACTCTTCATATACATATATAAAACTTCTTGCTACCAATTGCTTCACAGTGCCATTCAGCCATTTACTACCTCCACCTACACAAGAACTTCTACAAACAAACTATCGCACTTGAGTCGATTTTCCAATTTTTGTGTCACCTATGCCTTTATGTTCACGTCAAACGTTTTTTTAAGTGTTAATGTTGTTGCTTGACTTTTAGATTTTAAAGTGCATTGATGTTGTTATTTGTGTATTTTTTTCGATTTTATTTTTAATGCACAATCACCTTTTACAGCACACAACCAAGCAAATACAAACATTGATATGGATGAAGTAGAAAAAAAAACAAATAAATAAATAAGGAAAGTCGTTCGTACCTGAGGTGACAGCCGAGCGACTGTGTCGTAGCGTCAAAACGGTGATGATTACATTTATAGCATGTAGTATGTATGTAACTTTGTGATTATGTGGATGTAAGCTTACATATGCCTACATACGTACATACAACCTTCTACAGATACCTGTTTGGATAACGGTTCCAGCAGGACATAATCGGTGCTCTTGATTGCATTTTTAGAACCTTTAAAATTTTCTGGACCTATGAAAGTTACCTACAAGCTATCAATATCTACTGTAAAATGTACATACATACATACATTCATACATATCTATAGAACATTAGTTGGAAAATTAAAGAGCTTAATCTGGGTACATAGATATTTGTGTACGGATAGGATTGCCACAGATAAGTAACCATTGTTTAAAAATTAACAGAAGAAGCAAAGGAGAGAACCAGCATTAGTTCCCAATTTGACTTCGTTCAACTGTGAGCTCGTTGCAAGTACTCGACGCTGGGTACCAGATGCCTAACCTGGCACAAAATTTTGATAGCGCACACGTACTTTACCTTTGTTGCCCCACTATGACGGCTGTGTCAGTCAGTCAGCCAGGCAAGGCGACCATCGACAACAAACGTCAAATGTCAGCTGCAATCAATTCGTGTTTGTTTGAGTTTTCTCTTGTGGTTTTCTTATCGCAAGACTTTTTTGTAGTTGGTTTTAGTACTATTTTTGTTTTTTTTTTTTTGTTAATTACGCCGTGTCCACGTAGCAGTGGAGCGCGATGTGCCGCGGTGGCACACAACCGCCAAGCCAGCTAAAGGTGGTGAAAGGACTACATAAGTACATACATATGTACATACATGGCAACTGACAGAGGCGAGAACTAGAAATTGAAATTGCGGCAGCAAACAAATCGAAACTCATCGGATTGCATGCTAACGAGTTTTTACTTTCATTTGTTTGTGTTTTTGGTTTTACTCGCCGACGATTTCCTCGACAGGTAGACGAGCATAACCAATTCAGAAATATTTCCTTGGGGGAATTACTTAAGGAGAATATGAGCAAATCTCATGAGCTGTTTTTATTAGCTGTCACTCCCTTCTCTTGGCGCGAAAAAGAACGCTAAAACATTATTTTTGCATTTGATTGAATCAGTGTAGTTCCGGACACAAAGTACAATAAAAAATAAATCAAGCATTTGAACAAATTTAGCCTTAAAACGTTTATTTAGGCAAACAAGTACGTAAAATACTAATTTTTTTTATTGTCACTCGAAAAAATCATAATATTTTGTTTTTGTAATAACAGTGGGAAGTTTTCGAATAGAATGTTCATATTAGAGGCAATGAAAGTCGGCATCAAATACAGCATATCTGTGATGTTTCAAGAGTGTGCCACAGGATCAAAAAAAAACAAATAGTAATAAAAAATTGCACCATGCAGAATATCTCCGCAGCTATTCTGCAATTTTTGAAATTTAACGGTGTTTTCATTTTGCCACCAAATTAAAAAAAAATTACATTGATTATAAGAGAACGATGATTTGCGAAATAAAAATTCAAATTTTACAATTTTTATTGGTACACTCAAAATGCATTCTAAAAATTGTTATATACATACATGAAGAAATCCTAACCAATATTAAAAATCCGAAAGTGAGTTTGTTTCTTTGTTACGCTTTCACGTTTTAACTAC
>NW_016176367.1:0-9270 GCF_001687245.7 Rhagoletis zephyria
ACACATACATACATACATACATACGTAGATTCCCGTATACATACACACACATTCAAGTGTCGTACCTCACATTCGCCTCCTCCTCAAAGTACAGAAATTGAAACAGAAAACCTTTAAATTTCCGCAATTCGGATTTCTTTTTTCCTTCCGCAAAATTGCACTGCCATTCGCACGTTAGATGGCAAACAGCAAACGGGAAGTGGCATGCAATGTTTAATGGCCTTTCGTCAATGTGTACCACTGCGCTGCTGAAGGATGGTGGTTGCCTCTTTTTTGGTATTTTTATTTTTTTTTTTTATCAATGATGAATTTCGTGATAATTATGCTGCATGCTGATAACGGCGAGAATGACGATAACTACGTAATCGCTGTGAAGTGGCAACGTTTTATCAACTTGGTAAATGCAATTTAAATTGGGCGCGAAAAAAAAACCAACTGCTTTTCATAAATGACAGTAAAGTGCANATTTTATAATACATAATTGTTTACTCTTAAACAAGCTTAACTGCTTTTATTTTCTGCGTAAAAGTCTTGGGGCAGATAAAAAAGTGACTTCTGTATAATTAAGATTTGGCGCTCCGGAATTTTTGCTAAATATTTTGTGCTACGCCTTTGGACCTTCAATAGCTCGTAATTTCTTAGGAGGAGTAGGAAAACTATCCGATATTTGCCATTTCCGTGCTTACAAACAACTTTTGCTGTCACGCGTACCGAGCTTTCTTAATAATTCTTAACGACAGTGCATGCAGCTTTTTGTTCACTTAGAAAAGAGTTTAGTTCTCTCAACGCGTGATTTGGTTATAGTTATATTATATGATTATAGTTACTAAACCATGTGTTGAGAGAAATTTATTTAGCTTATTTTTTTCTGAGTGATTCCATGTCGGCGGCTGGAATTATGACAAGAGGCGCTTCGGGCAAAATATCACGTACTACCATGGGGATCATAATATCTCTAACTGAGTTTGAAAAATCCATGATCTTTTTTTAAAGTAGTTCATTTTAGAACTGACAGAAATTGACAGAAATAAAAAATAATTTTGCATTTAAATTGCTAGTGAAACCGACTGTTAGAGTTTGCAAAATAAAATTTCAAAGTTCAAAAAAATCGAGCCAGAAATGTCTATGCTTTTACAATTTTTTTTTTTAGTTTCAAAAATCTATAATTTTTGTTTTAAATAAATATCTTTAAAACCCACATGCCTGAAAATTTTAGGATCCTTTCAGATCATTTGGAGGTACATATTGCATAAAAAAATATTGCCAAAAATTTCAGTTTCTAATTTAACGATTTTTTTCATTTCAAAATTCTGTATTTTTTTATTTTTCAAATATATATTATATGTGTATATGTTGCTATATAGCCCTGAGTATCGTCTTTAACCCTTTCAGCACCATGGGAAACATATTTGCCAAAAATTTACTCCACTCAAAAATAAATTGCGTATGTTTTTAGTAGTTTTGTATATATTTTCTTTTTTTAAAATGTACCTCATATTCATTAAGCTAAGTGCTTTATCTTGGAATTTTATAAAAAGTTTTTTTTATTTAAAAAACATGTAAGATTTTTTTTTAATTTTATCGAAAAAAAGTGTTTGCGCTAAAAATTATTCGAAGAAATTATTTTTGGGTAATAAGAATTTAAAAAAATATTTTGGGCAAAAATATTGAGGAAAATTCATTTTTTAAGAATTAAAATTTTTGGTGAAACAATATTATTTAAAAAAATTTTATAAAAAAAAATAAAGGAAACAACAATTTTTGGAGAAATTGAATTTGGAAAAAAATAAAAAGTAGCTAACATTTTAGTAAGAATTATTTTGGGTTGGCAAAATACAGTCTATCCTTCTCTAGCAGTTTTGGTTGGGTTACTGGACAGTCAGTCTCACCACACCCAGGGTCAATCATACGCAGTGTTATTTGCGGTTTCCTCCAAGCAACAGACTGAGAAGGGCCTGTAATTAGGTCGGCCACATGGTTGGTATAGACCTGGGCTTAGAGCTGTTAAGTTTGACCAGCAAGGAATCAATTATCAAACACCAGAGCAAGGACAGCCAAAATCAAAGAAACATGTTACATATTAACCTCCTTCTACCTGAATCACAACGAGCCCATTTCGCGAGAATCGAGCGAATATAATTTACCAGCACAGAATCTATTGCATGACTTAGAGTCGAGTTGCACATGCTATCGAAGGTGGCATAGTCAGAAACACTTTCAACGTCTACAAAAATGAGCATTACTAATTCTGGCAACCATATTTTGCAGAACTGTTTCCCCGCGCGATAGCCATGTTGATGCAAAGACCGAGGATGTGATAAAATCGCCTCTAAATGAACGCGCAATTCAAACAATTACTCCTGATATTTCGGCATGAGGGGCATCATGGTAATGGGCTTGAAGCTTTTACGACTAGAATAGTCGTTCATACCAAGTTTAGGGATAAGGAGGACTTCTACTAAGTAGTCTCCATGATTAGTCTTTGATCCCTTTGACATGGATTGACACAGATAGTTCGACCTTTCAGAAAACGATGAAATTTTAATTGTTTCTTGCTACTTGCATCAGAATATAGTTTTTTAGAAATAGTGGATTTATCCATTTTTTCAGCCCAAGCTAGCGTTATCTAACTTTAAAAATGAAAATTAAATAGTTTTGTAAAAAGTTTCATTTCGCTGCTTTTGGACTGGTGAGAATCTAGTTACTCTCAGACTGGTTCGTTTTTGGCTATAAAGGACTAGTGCGTTACCAGAAATTTGATTCACTAAATAGTATGGGTTCTGCACACATATGTATGTATAAATACAAACACATGAGCTGTGTAGTGTGTGCACACATTAATCTAAGATTTAACAAATGTATACGGTTGTTGTGCGTCGGAGGAGCAATAAAGTTTAAGTTGCGACATTAAAGTGAAAGTCGATACGATTGTGACGACGCCTTTTACGGGGGACAAATGCCAATGAAATTAAGATCAAAATGGGGAAACAAATATCGCAAAGTTTTAAACAATGATAGTAAATACTACAATAATAATAACAACAATAACAATAGAGACAATATAGTGGGCACATAGTGAAGAAAATGAAGAACAATTGCAGAATAAATATGTGTACATATGTGCATAAGTATGTATGTATATATGCAATGACATTAACAACTGATACAATAATAACACTAAAAACAACTTCAAGTGATATCAACAACGCTATCACGGTAAAGTCACAGTTGATGACGATGACGGTGAAGAATACTTGCTTTTGCACTTCCGTGCACATTCACGGCGTTTATGTATGTACAGTATTGGACATATCTATAGGACCCCCCTTTCAAAGCGATATTGGTTGCCACTTATGTTTAGTTATTTTTTTTTTAAGAATTTCCAATTAAAATACAGTTCATTCTCTAACAAAACCCATATAAACCCATGTTTTAAACTTTTTAAAAGACCGCAAAAAAAGCGCAACAAACTTTCCCTTAAATTTCAAACTTTTTTCTCAAAAGCTCTAGAATTTTTTTTGAGTACACAGTTTTATAGCGCATTAAATTTTAGTCCAATAATGTGCAAGTTTCAAGTCGCTAAAGATTACCGTTGATTTTTTAGAATTTTTTTTGTCTCATTTGCTTCCATATAACGACTAAACACAATTTATTTTTATATGGCAGAAACCCGCAACATCCTCGGCGAAAAAAAAATCTAAAAAATCAACGGTAATTTTTAGCCACTTGAAACTTGCACATTATTAGACTAAAATTGAATGGGCTATAAAACTGTGTATTCAAAAAAATTCTACCGCTTCTGAGAAAAAAGTTTGAAATTTGGGTGAAAATTTGTTGCACTTTTTTGCGGTCTTTTAAAAAGTTTTAAACTTGAGTTTATGTGAGTTTTGTGAGAGAATGAACTGTATTTTAATTAAAAATTCTTAAAAATAAATAAATAAACATGAGTGGCAAACAATATGACTTTGAAATGGGGGTGCTATTGAATTGGCCAATACTGTAGGTACATATGTATGTACTCGCACATGTGTGTGGGATTGATGTCGGTCATGGAGCGATATGATACTCGCAAGATTTCAGTCATTTTATTTCTGCTTTTATTCCTTTTGTGCATGTAGTGTTTGTTGGATGGTTAGTTTTCGTTTTTTTTTTATTTCTTGTAATGCGCCGCTGACATTGTATCTTCCAGTGATTTTCAACACTTTTTATTTGTCTTCAATTGTATGTATACTTTTTTTTTCGTTTATCGTCTTTCATTGTAATGCGTATTATTTTTATTCCATCGTTTTTGTTTAACTATCGTGTGGTATAAACATGAAAAAAGGGTAAATGCCCGGAAGTATGAAGTACCTACTAGCTGACAATGATGAGCGGAAGTGCGCGTATAAAGGAATGGAATGGTACGAGTGTAATCAAATATGTGGGAACATCAGCAGTGAGGAGGCTAAATATAAAAGTTTAACACTCAGTTACAGTGTTATAGTTCAATTTCGTTACAGTGGTGTGAAATATGTAGCCAAACACTTAAGATGAATGTAGAATAAAAAGTCGGCATATTCAAGTAGATGAAATGTCTTTGGCTTTGGTTTATTCTTCCTCTTCTTCATTTTTACTAGGTTAGATAAGGAAATTTTAGATAAGTTTAACAGCAGGGCCCAAGAACGCGTTCCAGGTTTGCTCCAGTTCTGCATGAGAACAAAATTTAATTTCAAGAACGTTCCCACAAAAGTACCAAACGGTAACAAAAGTATTGAGAGCAGCAAATTAGAACAAACGGCTTGGGAACGTTTCCATAAAGTACCAAATGCGAAAAAAAACTCTCGAAAACGTTCTCAACGAGAACAGAGTGAGAACAAAAGTATTGAGAACGTTTTCAAGCAGGATCAAATAAGAACAAAAGTCTGGGAAACGCCCTGCTAGAGAACAAAAGTTTTAAAAACTTAACGTTAAGAATAAGAGGAGAGAGTCTGCATGTTGGTATGAAAAATCGTTTCAGTAAGACCACGATTATTAATTCTAAGCCAGATGAAGTGTGGGTCATTTCAATTTCCACATCGCTTATCATTAGGGTGAGCTGTCCATTTATGAAAACAAATTTCACTTTTGTGCAAGAAAAGTTTGTGCCTTAAGTCTTTCGTTAATTTTTATATTCAAACATTTCAAACTAATGAAACTTATGTGAAAAATTTGGATCTCGTTTCCAATCTCCGGAAATAGTTCAGAGTTAGGGGTTAAGATTTCACAAGTGTTGCCAACTGTATGGAGGTATGATTTTAGATCTTAATCATACTGCACTTTTTGCAATTCCGCTCCATTTTTTGTGCTTAAAGCTCTTTTTTGGTAAGTAAGAGCTTTTGTTTTTAAGAGGCACGATGGCCAAGTGAGCAAACCTCTATTATACCATTCGAGAGATCTAAAGTTCGAATCCTCGGACAGCGCAATTTTTTCACTTTTTTAAAACATATATATTTTTTTTTTAGTTAATTTCTTTTTAATATTCAGATTGTATTGCTGTAAAGGAAAACTATATAAGTTTTTATTCCGAAACTGTTTTTATATATTTTTTTCCTAATTTATTTTTTTTATTATTTTTTTTTTAATTTTCTTTTACCTTTACATTTTATTGTTCTAAATAAAAATATCTTTTCTAAATTCAATTAAGTTTTAGAAACTCACCTAAACCTTTTTCTTTTTTAATTTTTCTTAGGTTTTTTAATTTGTTTCTTTTGTAAGCTTAAAATTTTAATGTTTTTAAAAGAAGAACATTTTAATATCATTTAATTTTTATAAACTTATTTTATACAATTTATTTTTCGAATATTTTTTTATAAAATAAGTTAATATAGTAAGTTATATAAAATAACGGTAAAACCAAGGGTGTTGTACAATTTTTGATTGTAACTACATTGTATTTCTGAAATTAACGACGCAAAATTAGCCGGTATAGGTATTTACAATTTTTCACATTTTTAGCTTCCACTATTGATTTTTGGTACTGAAAGGGTTAACTAACCCACGTGAATATTTAAATGCATACTTAAACCCCTGTCGGTGGTTAACAAAATGCTTGTAAAAATATTCTTAAACCCTTTATCATTTAATTTCTACACTATTTCGCTATGCCCAACCCACTGCCAATTTATACGATTGTCTTGCCATTTCTCCGATATCTGGTATGACTTTCCGTCAGACCATTTGTTCCTTCGTTTATTTGTTTGTTTATTCGTTTGTTTGGTCGGTTGGCTGACCATCAAGTCAACCATCCATCCGCTGCAGCAGGGCTTCTATAAATACGTACATACATATGTACATGCAAAACACAAAAGCACAAAACTGCTAAAATTGAGTGCAAAGCGCCAGTAACGACTTATTCTTCTTCTTCAGCATCTGCTGCTGTTGCCTTACGGAAATGTGAGATTGTACAAATGTATGTAAGGATATGGGGCATACGAATTTGTATCTAAGTAACTATAGCTATTCGACGCGGCGACCAATGCAAAACTACTAAAACTTATGTACTTACATATATACATATGTATATTAGTATTTATAGATGTGCATATGCACTGTCCAATTGTTTGGTTTGCTATCCCTTGCTCACTACTTGCAGTTGTATGTATGTACGCCCGCACTAAATGTTGCTACAACAACAAATATTGCTGCAGTAAACGCCAGCAATGTCATTGGTATGCCAAAACACTTGAAGCCATTTCTGTGTACGTTCGTATATTTAGCGATTTGCAATGCAATTTCTTGAAGCTTACTAAACAAGCAAACCATACTGATTGAACGGAAAAAAGAAGTGCAAGTGAAAATGAAAATGAAGGAAACGACATGAGTGAGTGTTAGGATGCAGCAAGTGAAAAAGCAGACAAAAAAACAAAAAATCAACCTAAAAACGCTGGTCGTTTTTGTGGTGCGAAACGGAGCGAGGAAATGGTCAATGTGGACGTTAGGATTGCTACTTTGGTAGATTGTTTCCGAAATTGGTAGCTAAAAATTGGATTGGTAAAAAGGTAAATTTTTTCTCATTTTGGTACATTTTTGTTGAAGTATTTTGTTTGGGGAAGTAAAAAAAAAAATCAACAGGAATTTCTGGCTGCACATATTTTTTCTAAAAATTCACGGTAAAAAGTTCGGAATCTAGGCGAAATTTTTTTTAATTTTGAGTTTTAAAACTAATTCATTCGAAATCTCTCAGATTACTGATGTTTTTTCGCGAATGTTCCCATATTTTTTTGGACTTTTTAGTATTTTTTATTCATTTTTGGAATTTTTCGTGGCCTTCCGATATTTTTTCCAGATTTTTCGGTATTATAATCCTGAAGTTTTGCTCGGTCGCAAAGATCACTTCAAAAATGCCTTGACTAGGCTTACTTAAATTCATAAACACGCTGAATTATAGCTGGTCAATAAAAAACAAAACCTGGTAATGACCCCAATTTTATTTTTATTTTTTTTTTGCTTATAATTTTTAAATTTTCCTGGATGTATCAATCCACCTACGCATGCCGGTCCGGGCAGGTTATCCGTGTAAGTTCTACTGAGCAACTTTTGCTTTTTACGCTTTTTCATTTCCTCTCTTTTCTCCTTTCGTGCCTTTTTTTTTTTGTTTTTCTCCCTTTTCTTTCTTTCTGTCTTGACACCCAGCCTTGAAGACTATCGAAAATGAAAATCCCATCTGCTTGGCGCGTTATTTTAGGATGCTTCACATAAATTATATGAACATGAAGATTTTTGACAGTTCTTTAATTTATGGCTATTCACATAATTGGCTTTAGGCCAGTACCGCGTTCATGATAACCGGTTTTATGAATGTATTGAATTGTGAGAGGAACATCCTCTTTTTTTCCAGACTCCCTGAATTGAATATTTTGCCCAGACTCCCAAATATTTTCCCTCTTACTTGATATCGGTTCCAATGCTGGCCTCCTCAAGTTTACTTTCCTTCCTTCCTTGGGTGAGTGGGACAATGGTAAAATAGTAGGAAGCAAAGAGTTGACTACAAAAAAAAAGTACAATAATAATTTTCTTAGAAAACCCCAATATTTTGAAAGTAGCCCAGCCGCTAGAAAATTGTTCGCTTTTTAAATGTATAGGTATGTATGTATGCTGCTAAATTACTTCCGAGACGAGTAGGTATCGATGCTTTAGGTCCGATATTTTTCAGGTATCGATACTTTCTTTCGATCCTACTTTCAGGTAAAAGTATCCATACCTCCATGGTATCGTTTCATACCTACCCACAGGAAGAATTTTATCGGCGCTGCAAAAAGTGTCAGAGAAGAGACCTGGTGGTTAGGTTAGGTTGGATGGGCCATGCTAAGTTTAGAGTTCACTCGAATGCTGTAGAAGCTCATTCTGATGACATCACAAGCATGATACTCGTAATTTTTGATACAAATTTTAAAAATAGTTACTTTAATTTATGGTACACTCAAATTTCAACTAAGTACATTCAAGAAAATTCTTTATTTCTCTGAAATTCGCTGTAACTTTCATCGAACGAATTCTCTCCCAAATAATATTACAATACTTTTTTATTTCATCACACAGAACGACGTTGCCCTCCTAACTCCGCCTACGTATTTTATTCCAATAAGTCTATATGTATACTGTATGTAGATTCTTACTTGCATGAAGAGCCATGCATATACTCGTACAACTGGAGTGTAAAGCGCATTGTCATCGTAGCTTTTATGAATGGACGGGAAGTTGCCTGCCAACAATGGCTATAACGACCCGAGTGCTAGCATTGACAAAAAGGTAGCACTCACAAAGGCACGTTAAAAGTGTTTGAAAGCGGAAGCAGAGGGAATTACTTTGATTATTGGTAAATACATATGTGTGTGTTTATATATGTATGTGTGTATTTGGAAAGCGCACAACTACAGTCAGCGACAAAAAAGTGTAACCTATAGCTATTTACTCCATGTATTGTGATAATCAATGCTTTGGCGAATGTGTCTATATTTGGCAGCTCAAAAACCACACCAAACCGTGATTTTCGTGGGTGCATACGTTTTTTTTGCAGTGGGTGCAGTATGGCTTGTTGACGTATCCATTTAGGTGAAAATATGCCTGCAGATTTTTTATTTTTTTTTGAAAAATCGGCATCAACTTTTTGATCACTTTTACGCGTTGTTAAACTGAGTATTGCTCCATGACTAAATTTTTCATATGCCGTAGTAGCAATTGTCTAAAAGAAAAATAAAAAAAAAACATTAACATATCAAAAATAATAATTGCTGTCAAAATATGTAGCTGTCC
>NW_016176368.1:0-121 GCF_001687245.7 Rhagoletis zephyria
AATACACGAAATATTAAAAAAAAAAGAGGAAAGCATTCCATAAAACCAATAATAACCACAAACCTGCTTAAAAGTTGAAAAAAATACTAACTTACTAACACGCAGAAACTAATGCAAAAAA
>NW_016176368.1:146-9270 GCF_001687245.7 Rhagoletis zephyria
TTTGAATGAATTGCAAGAAATACACGAAATATTAAAAAAAAAAGGAGGAAAGCATTCCATAAAACCAAAAATAACCACTAACCTGCTTAAAAGTTGAAAAAAATACTAACTTACTAACACGCAGAAACTAATGCAAAAAAATATATAAAAATTAAAATTATTAGTCTAACTTACTACCCCGTACTAATGATACTAATCCTAGTAATTAAATACTAACAACTTAATCGTCAACAAATCCACTGTTAACATCACTACCTGGGTCCTCATGAATTCCTGATATCCCTTATCCAGCCGAGCTCCACACACTAGAGATAGTATTAGAAATTAAGAAATAATTACTAAATTAAATTGCTACTGTAGGATTATTGTTAAAAATTTCGGCATACACGATTCAAAAAAAAATACAACGAATTCCAAATAATTAATTATAAAGCATTCTGTATTCGATTTGACTTAAAAACTTAATTTCGAAGTAATTTAAAGAAAGAAAGTTAAATTCAATTCCTGAAAAGAAAATTATTTACGATGTTCATTTTAAGCTATCTAGGAGGTAAAAGTAGGATTAAGTTAACAATTTCGAATCTAATTCATAGAATCTGCCTCTATGCAACCGCATAAGCATACGTCGTATTCAACCTAGATTCTCCTGTTCTAACTGTTCGAGATGGGTACGGTTGGATAGTCAACGGACATTTCAAACTGGTCCACATGATCGACTTGACGCGCTATGATAAAATTTTAAATCGTCTAAGCTATGAAACCTCAAGGATGAACGAGACCAACGCTATCACTGACGTCATCACCTATCAGTTGGAGAAAACTCAAACTTAACTCGACGAGCTGAAGGGCCCTAAGCCTAAAAGACCCAAGCGTTCAATCAATTGGATTGGGTCAGCCTGGAAGTGGATTGCTGGCTCACCTGACGCCTTAGATTGGGATGAAGTCCTGCGGAGCCAAGACGCATTAGTAACCAATAACAACCACCAATATAAGGTAAACTCTGAAATATTCAAGAAAACTCAAGAGCTATTACAGGCTGTTAATGGAATCGCGACGGCCACGAATGACATTTTGGGACGCAACCACCTGGCTAAAGTTTCACAGGAAATAGAGCACAAGGTATCGATCCTTAAGGAGGACGTTAACGAGTTGATTCGAGCATGTCAAATGCAGGAGTTGTCAACAGTAACCTAATAAATAAGGAGGAAATAAACCAACTAATAAGCGAAATCGAAGTCCTTCCGTACAGCAACGTCATCGAAGCCATCGAATATAGTGAGCCATCAATCTACACCAACGGCACCCTTCTACTATACGTCTTGTCCATGCCAAAAGTGGCGCAAACAAGGTTCAACCATTTAATCACACGATCAATTTTGAGGGATGGTCATCGAGTCGACTTGAAGTACAAAACAATCCTAATGAACAAACAACAGACGTATGGTATTAAGGATAGCTGTCTACACCTCGCCACAGCTATGTTTTGTAAACAGGGGTCACTAGATTTACTGCCTGAAGAGGGGTGTTTACCACGTCTACTCAAGGGCGGCCAAACAAGTTGTCGCTACATAACCTACCTGGAAACAACGGTTGAAGTACTCAAGGAAGATACAATATTCCTGGATAACTTCAACAGCAGCGTATGGTCAGGTAAAATATCTAAACACCTGTCTGGTTCCTATATTCTTCAGCTGGAGAACGAGACGGTAACGATCAACAATCAAACCTACTGGAGTACAAGCAGCTCAGGTGTGCAGGTGCTTCCATCTGTGTTGTCTACAATAACGAATAAGAGTCTGGCAGTGAACCTCGACCTCGTCCATGAAATGACGTCTGGAAACATACGACTTTTGGGTTACCTGAAGGACAAAACTAACTGGTTTGCGACGTCTGAAGGTCTAGGATTTGGAGAAAATTGACGACAGGAGCCAAACTTCCTGAGCTAAATTTGTCCATACTGCAACAGAGTTCTCGAAACCGACTTAAGAAGGACGTCTCCCAAACCGTTGATTTGCGGGACGCAAATCTTTAGAGGGGGAAGAGTTAACCGGCACCAGTCGCATTTGTTGCGACGCTCCCACGGTTGGCAGTTACACGTGCCACAGTCAACATATTTTAATTTCACCATATAGTGTAACGGGAGACATTGCCACTTGCATTCCATAATGCACCCGTGGGAAGTCAAGGCCAAATCGAGTCTCAGACAATGGGTTGTAAACATGTTACGCAACCATTGCGTCGCTGCCGGAGAACGAAGGTGGGAAGCAAGCAACGGTTTAGTATTAGACTTAGTAGTAACAAGTTAAGTGTTAATAAAACCTAAGTGAATTGCTAACCTGTCTGTGTTTCCTTTTAGGCGGCTGGCCCAATTAATTTTTTTGACTTATACGGACTTAACGTCCGTAACTTATATATATACATATAATATAAGTGGTATAACAATTTAAGGAAAGTGACAATACGTTAGAAGCTTTTTAATGTTATTCCTAATATTCGCATTCGCATTCGTTCATTCGCATTTCGAAAATTCGCATTCGTATTCGCGAATGTGAAAAATATGACATTCGAAGCAGCCCTAGTACATACATACATATTATCGTCGTCTCAGAAAACGGATGTCGAATGTTACAAAACACGGTTTTGAGAAAATTGACTTTGAAGTTTAAGGTCGAATTAATCCGAAACTGTACGGTAGATTTTTGTAACTTTTGAAGGAGACGTAGTTGGTGTTATTAGTTTTGATTTCCCATATTTTTACATTTAATATCTTTTAACGTTAATGAGAAAATTTACTTTTCATTCCGTATACATTTGTCGTAAGTAGCGTTTACTCATTGTATCGTTATAGTAGAGGACCATCCAATTGTCGTAAGTTCAAAGTTTTGCGATACATACGACAAATGTTTTATGATTAAAAAAAGATTACATTTGTATGGGAATTTGTCGTATGTGCCACATACGACAAACGTTTTATGATTAAAAAAAAGGTACGTTTGTATGGGAATTTGTCGTATGTGACGCATTTTCAGCACATACAACAAAAGGCATACCCAATCATTAATATTATGTAACATACGACAAAATGCGCACGAAATATCTCAAAAACTAATGGAGATATAAAAAAATGGATTGCAGAAATCGAAAGAGCATGTCCAACTTAGTAAATCTGCATCAAAATCCCAAAATCGTGATTTTGCACATTCGTCATCCGTTTTCTGAGGCGACGTTATGTAGGATTGCCCTGAGCGATATTACCTACTTTGCAGGCTAAATTGCCATTAAGCAACTCTGAACTGCAAATGCAACGCTACGTAATGAATAAAGGAATATATATATATATATATATACATATAATATAAGTGGTACATGAACCAAAAAGACAAGATCACGCGGGCAGGAGAGTAGCCCGTTAGAATCGCATTTAGGAAAAAAGTTGAACGATTTTGACATTAGCCGTTTGTTTACATTTCTTCGTTGTTTACAATTTGGTGGTGGCTTTTTACTGCAATTTTCTTCATTTTCGCTTGTGACAACGTGTGTACACGTAAGATAAAGAATAATTTAACACAACGGCATGATTTGTAGAAGAATTTGCATAATAAAAATGATTTTTCATGCGTTCAACAATTTCGCGGTTTTCTCCGTTCTCTTCGTTGTTTACTTCTTACAACAAAGATGGCGTCGAGATTTCGGCAGCTAGAAAATATCTTTTTTCGTTCTTTCCTTCCCGCGTGATCTTGTGTCTTTCGTTCATGATAAGTGGTATAACAATTTAATGAAAGTGACAATACGTTAGAAGACGGACAATAGAAACAACCATTCGCATACTTACGATCGAACGCGTCGGTAGGTAATAAGTAAAAATGCAAACGGTTGACGTGAATAAATTTAATTATTATGCTTAAACCTTTAAATAACAATAGCACTCCCAGTACAAAGTGATATGGTTTAATGTTTATTTATTTTTTTAAAGAATTTTCAAATTACATACAGTTCATTCTCTAACAATATTCATATACAGGGAGGTTCTGTAATTCACTTCCGAGTGAATTTCTACTCCATTTAATTTGAATTGAAAGTGGCTTTGGTTGAAATTTACTCGGAAATTAATTGCAGAACATGCCTGATAAACTCAAGTTTAAAACTTTATAAAATACTACAAAAAATTCATCAAATTTCCACCCAAACTTCAAACTTTTTCTCAGAAGTTTTATAGCCCATTCAATTTTAGTATAACAATGTGCAAGTTTCAAGTGGATAAAAATTACCGTTGATTTTTTATATTCAACTATTTTTATTGAGCCTGAGGCCATTTTTAATGAAAAACTTATTGTGGAAAAGCAACAATAATTTGAAAAAATGGTAGAAGTGATAGCTATTTCGGAAATCACCACATTTCCTCATCAGACTTCTTTCAGTAGGATTCGAACCGACGATCCCACTGACTCAGCCAGTTGCCTACGCACTGTGCTAAGTTCGCCTTGTGAATTCTTGTTGCTTTTTTGCCCTATTTCATATACCATTATTTATATATTAAGCCAACTACAATGAAGCGCAGCTATTCCAGTGCTATTTAAACTTGATCATGTGGCTGTTGGTTTTTTGCTAATAGTTCTATTTTTAGAATGTTTAACTTTTAGGTGTGCTTGTCCTTAAGTTATTTGTTTTTGTTATTTTTTTGGCCTTTATAACAATTATATTCAACAATTTATATTGAGCTCGAGGCCGTTTTAAATTAAAATTTTTGTTGTGGAAAAGCAATAATAATTTGAAAAAATCGTAGAAGTGATAGCTATTTCGGAAATCACCACATTTCCTCATCAGACTTCTTTCAGTAGGATTCGAACCGACGATCCCACTGACTCAGCCAGTTGCCTACGCACTGTGCTAAGTTCGCCTTGTGAATTCTTGTTGCTTTTTTGCCCTATTTCATATACCATTATTTATATATTAAGCCAACTACAATGAAGCGCAGCTATTCCAGTGCTATTTAAACTTGATCATGTGGCTGTTGGTTTTTTGCTAATAGTTCTATTTTTAGAATGTTTAACTTTTAGGTGTGCTTGTCCTTAAGTTATTTGTTTTTGTTATTTTTTTGGCCTTTATAACAATTATATTCAACAATTTATATTGAGCTCGAGGCCGTTTTAAATTAAAATTTTTGTTGTGGAAAAGCAATAATAATTTGAAAAAATCGTAGAAGTGATAGCTATTTCGGAAATCACCACATTTCCTCATCAGACTTCTTTCAGTAGGATTCGAACCGACGATCCCACTGACTCAGCCAGTTGCCTATGCACCGTGCTAAGTACGCCTTGTAAATTATCGTTTGCTTATTTCCACTATTTTCATTTTTGTTATGCCAACACAATCAAGCGCAGCTATTCCGCTGCAATTCACTTGATCATGTGGTTGTTGGTATTGTTGGTTTTTTGCTAATAATTCTATTTTTAGAATGTTTAACTTTTAGGTGTGCTTGTCCTTAAGTTATTTGTTTTTGTTATTTTATGGCCTTATAACAATTATATTGATTTTTATAATTGTTTTACCAAAGGTGTTGCGGGTTTCTTTCATATAAAAATATATAAATTGTGTTTATTCCTTATATGGAAGCAAATGCGGCAAAAAAATTATGAAAAAGTTTAAGCCACTTGAAACTTGCACATTAGCAGACTAAAATTGAATGGTCTATAAAGCTTTACATATACTCAAAAAAAGGTCTAACGCTTCTGCTTATCGCATTTTTTTATAGTCTTTTACAAAGTTATACACTTGGGGTTATATGTACGGTTATAAAATGAACTGTATTTTAATTGAAAATTCTTTAAAATATATAATGAAACATAAGTGGCAAACAATATTAATTTTAAATGGGGGTGTTAATGATATGACCGATACTGTAGGTATGTACGTATATAAATACATATATAATTATATATACAACTATATACTTATGTATGTATATATCTATACATAAATTAAAAAAGCTTTTGTTTATGAAATGAAGATTATGTTTGTATAAATATGTCTTATATTTCTTATTTTCGGAAACGAAGTTGTTAAAAGTGTTCTTACACGATATGTATTTGCATCTGTAAATGTGAGTTTTTTAATACATATGTAATTGCGACTGTCTGTCAATTTCGCAGTCTTCATTTAACTATTTAAAAATACGTTATTTGAAGACGAAATAAACTAAACTCAGATGATTCTATATGCGTGTCAGACAGTGATCGGACGTCTACCATATTGTGGTAGATCTGCAACTTTTTTGAGCATCTACCACATCTACCACACAAGTTCTGAAATATACCACATATTCGCGTTTTTGAGTAGTTTTATTTTTGCTCGACACAATTTTATTAGTTTTAAGAGCAAAAATTGTCCAACACTAAACACTAACAACAGGCAGAATGGGAGGATAAAATAAACCGTAAAATGGGAAATTTTCGCAATATTCAATTTTTCGACAGGAAACGTGGTTTTATTGTGTTAAATTGCAAAATATATGATTTATAAAAAAAATTAATAGCGAAAATGTTAAAAAACGGCGATTTTTGTGAAAGTATTAGCAAATTTCAGTGCATCTAAAGTTTCTAAAGCGTTGTTTACTTTTACTTGAGAATTGTCAAAATCGGTTTCTGGAACGGCCACATTTGTTCGCTTCATCGTGATGTGATAAAAAGAAAAGCTGGCAGCACTCCGCAAGGTTGCAGAAATCTTTCAAAATATGTTCGAAAAATATCTTGATATGGAACGATCTGCTTTACACTGTCAAGGAAAAAAATTGCCAAAACTCAACGCAATTTTTAGCAATTTCAATCTTGCACTTTATTATACTAAAACTATTATTTTTTTTATTCTTATTAAAATGTTTGCAATTTAGGTGAAAGCTTGCAGAATTTGTTTAATTTTTGTACAAAGTTTGATCCAAAACCTGAGATCTACCACATTTTTTTTGAAATCTACCACATTTTTTTTGAAATCTACCACATTTTTTTTCCAGATTCTACCACACACATTTTTTTTTCAAGTCCGATCACTGGTGTCAGATGCAAACAGAAACATTTAACTTCGTATGTACGTGCATCTGCTTTGTGCAGAAACAAATCTAACATGCCTTTACACGATATGTTGACATTTCCATATGTAACAAGTGGCATGGTAGGTATACAAAACAATTGATTTGCATTGCACGCAGCAAGTAAATAAATTTAAACAGGATTTTAAAGAAGAAAAAATATGTAATAAGTATAAGTGGAAATTTAATTTAATTCGATATCGATGTTTTTTTGGATGTTTGCAGTGTTTTTATAATTCGTTTTTTTTTTTCGGTAAACCGAAAAGATTTGGTTTTTAATTCAGTTTTAAATGGTTTAAAACCTGAATAAAAACCGTGATTAATAAAAAAAAAACGATTTTTTGGAAACGGTGCCCATTTTTATTTCAAGCTAAATTCACACATTGATCTACCAGAAATACAAGACAGTTTTCTAAGTGTGCGTATCAGACCGAAGTAATACCGCAATTTTCTCGGTCTGNTTTTTTTTCCGGTAAACCGAAAAGATTTGGTTTTTAATTCAGTTTTAAATGGTTTAAAACCTGAATAAAAACCGTGATTAATAAAAAAAAAAACGATTTTTTGGAAACGGTGCCCATTTTTATTTCAAGCTAAATTCAAATGTACACATTGATCTACCAGAAATACAAGACAGTTTTCTAAGTGTGCGTATCAGACCGAAGTAATACCGCAATTTTCTCGGTCTGAGGTTGCAGGGGTAAAATTCTACTCTTGGGAAATATTAGTGTATGCAGCCGGATAACTCAAAAGAGTTTTATAATGGTTTACTTACGCAATATACTCGTTCACTTTGCTCTATAAAATAACTATAAACCTCTTATAAGTTCAAAAGGGCTCCCAAGGGCAGGACTTCGTACAACTTGAGTACAATCTTTGATCTGACATGGCCTAACTGCCGGTTTCACGAAAGCAATTTAAGTGAAAAATGATTTTCTTTCCGTCAATAAATTAAAATAAAATAATAATTTTTCACTTAAATTGCTTTCGCGAAAGTGGCTATAAGCGTTTCATGAGAAATGCCATACGAAAATGAAGTATTTTAGGAAATTAAATGTCAATTGAATAATAATTTCAGGACTTTGTCTAATTTTTTCGGAATTTTTCTGAACGTAATTTTATAAACTGCTGCGACTGATGGTTAAAGGTGCGTAGTTGCTACCACTTCGTAGGACCTGGTTCGATCCGTGGCCCGACCAAAATCAAAATTCTAACAGCGTTCGCTCCAAAGGCAAAGGCAAACCTTCGAGTGTGTTTCTGCCATGCAAAAATCTTTTAATAAGAATCCCAAAATTTTAGTTTTTTGCCCATCGTAGTTGTTTTTTATTTTTCTCATAAAAAATACATAAAAATTATGGCGCTATCCAAAGACACTTATAAATCCAATTTGTGTTTTAAAATCCAAAAGAGTGTACTTGGAGAGTTTGACAATACTAATTCTTTATGAATTGAGAAAATTTATACAAAAACCCTCATATCGTGTGCTTAGTTCGCAAACGTGCTAAGTCCATTGTTTTTTATTTTTCAGGAGGGACAAAAAACCGTCTAACTTTTTTTTTTTCAATATTTTTCGAATCTGTAAATGCAGTTTTATTCCATAGTTCGTCTTGTTTTAGTACCAATAATCGGCCAATTTCCAAATAAAGCTGTTGCAGACTTATAGGCTCTTTTAGGACTTACCACAATCTCTGAAATAATTGAACCACGTTTAGTGGAAATCGCTAAAGTGGCTACCGAAATACACCTTGTAGTCATAAAGTGGGCGGTGTCACGCAGTCTTATTTATTGTTAAGAGATTGTGGTAAGTATTAACTTGAAGTAAATTAGCGTCTTCAGTTAGTGAAATATNCGTTTAGTGGAAATCGCTAAAGTGGCTACCGAAATACACCTTGTAGTCATAAAGTGGGCGGTGTCACGCAGTCTTATTTATTGTTAAGAGATTGTGGTAAGTATTAACTTGAAGTAAATTAGCGTCTTCAGTTAGTGAAATATCAGACTTTCCGTGTTTTTGAAATTTACCGTTAGATATACGGGAAGCGAATGTAA
>NW_016176369.1:0-7806 GCF_001687245.7 Rhagoletis zephyria
AAGTATTAACCTTACTAATGTAAACTCTAACTATTTAAATACAGCACTTTCTTGTGCTTCTACTTGAACTTTGACTAAGTTATTAGCTTGACAATGTAATCGATACGCCTAAGCTGCGATTAGAAGAAAAAGAAAAGGAGAAAAACTGACACACACATGAACATTTCCTATGACAGATGTAAGAAAAAGTAATGTTAATGCAACCCTGCAAGAAAGTGGAGTGTATTAGATGGGTCAGTACAACTTCAATTCAGTTCATTATTAACTCCTTCAGTGCTATAGCCATATATTTAAGAAAAAAATATATGATTCTTACTTTAAATAATACTCCATTAAGGGTTAAATTAGATAAATTAACCATCATCCGACGGGTATATAGACAGTGCACCCCTTTTGGAATCACTTTCGCCTGCAGTCACTACCGGAAGTACGGTTATGCTCTCTACGTTGGAGGCGGCTGGGAACAGACTATAGCTACGGTTATGTTACTGGCTATGGACCTAGCTGATGCGAGCTGAACGAGAGAAAGAAATCTATCCAGGGCACAATACAGCTTGATCGGTGTATCTGCCTAATGGTCTCGAACTTTAGTCTTAACCGCAAGCCGGTTGGTTCACTGAGCTTGTTCTTGTTTCAATTAGACTTACTGTGTCATCGGAATTGCTGCGGTTGACTTTCGCTCTTCCCGGCTTAATCATGGGCACACAGTAAGTTATATTTCTTAAACAAAAAAACACCTTTCGATGGGCCTCACGATGCTCAGAAATTTTTACTATCGGACCGGCAATTTCTGCAGCCAGTTCGCTACCTTAAACCTCGTCTGGCTAAAAAATTGAACATGTAAAGGGAGATGATGTTAGACAAAACAAGCCATAGAATAGGAGTCTCTTTATTCCATCTCTACAAGAAACTTAGACCCTGCCGGACTTTCAATAGGTGTATGGAATCCAGGGCTGGAGGCAGAATAGGCTTCAGCCTCTGAGTTGGATAGAAAGCCGATTCCTTACACCATTGACTTTTCCTCTGAAGCATTGGGGCTAACAAAAGTCGGCACACTGGTGCAAGGAATCAAATTGGATTACCATTCTGGTTTCGTGCATTTTAGGTCTCAGGAGAGGAGAAATTTCGAGCGGTACTAGGTTATGACAAGTCAAGTTGACGGCACAGTTGTAGGCAGAATAGTCTTCAACATCTGGGCCGGATAGCACGGAACTTTAGCTCAAAGCAGAGGCGAATTTTCAAGCGTTCCCTAGACATTGGCAAGTCAAGTTTATTGCACGGTTCGAGGTGGAATATTTCTCAGTGTCGGATAGCATGGCCATCCTGGACACAGTTAAGGTTCGCCTGAGGCTTCAATGCTGCTGCAAAGAGTCAAATGACTGACTTCATAGATACTTCGTGCGGTACTAGACAGTTACAAGTCAAGTCGTCGACCAGTAGGTGCAGAGTTGGCTTTTGTTGGTTTTCCGATGCAATGCTAAAATAAATCTATTTTGGCGAAAACCTCCAGATCAAATTGAATCCCCTGGATGGAAAACAGAACAGGTGCGAGAGATTTCGAATGGTTCTAAAGCTCGCCAAGAACTGTTAAGAAGGTTTTACCTCTCGTTAGCGGGAAACACGGCACTTTGTACTGCGTCCAGATCACGTTGGAATCGAAGGAAACGAGGGCGTCTAAGACGTGCCTGTGGGAGAATTCTAAACGCATAAGTACAGGGATGCAGTACGGGACCGCAGACAGGCCATACTCTTTGCTGAGGCCGTAGACGATTCCGGGCAATCGGGTCTACCTTTACGAGGATGACACAGATCACTTTCTCGCCAAGGACTGTTACTGCAGTAGCTTTCCTGGCTGAGAGTAGCTGAGTTCTATCTTCGGGCAACTTGCTTTCCACTTTAATAATTTTTTGGTTCCAAAGCTCGATTGGTGCTAGGCTTTATTTCCATCTAAGCCTATTTCCAAACTTTTTCGCCTATTTTTATAGTTTACTGCTGTCATTTCTTGAACAGTTGAGACAGAGAACACACGTCCCTTTGACAGCTTCACTTCATTTGAATATTAGAAATTTGTATAACAGCGTTTGCTTAGAAAAAGTCTGTGCGGCATGAAGGGTTATAGTTTACCGCTATGAGGCTTTCGCTTGCAGTACGTGCGGTTACTTGAAAACTCTGTTAATGCCTGCTATTTGCGGTTTTGCTACTTCATCTGCAAATTATGCGCCAGCTGGACTTTGAACTGTACTGTCGGCAAAAAGGCAAGAGGAACAATCTCGTTTTTTTTTTGCTTGATTTATTTATGACTTGTGGTCTGCCTGTGCTAAGAGCTATAAACACCTATGCGCATACATATTTCGTTGTTTATTTACCGCCTTTCCGGCACGCTGCTGTTGTGCTAAGTNTATCGGTATACCTGTGTAATAGTCTCAAAATTTGGTCTAAACCGCAACTTGGTTGGTTCACTGAGCTTGTTCTTGTTTCATTTAGAGTTACTGTGTCATGCTGCGGTTGACTTTCGCTCTTCCCGGCTTAGTCATGGGCACACAGTAAGTTCTATTGCTTAAACAAAAAAAAACACCTTACAATGGGCCTCACAATGCTCAGAAATCATTATGTACTACCGGACCAAGCCCGTACCGCAGAGATCCATCCGGCAATTTCTGCGTCTGGCGGAGAAATTGAACATGCAAACGGAGATAAAGTTAGATAAAACTTGCCAGAGAATAGGAGTATCTTTATTCCATCTCCAAAAGAAACATAAACCCTGCCGGACCTTCAATAGGTGTATGGAATCCAGGGTTGGAGGCTGAATAGGCTTCAGCCTCTGAGTTGGATAGAAAGGTGATTCCTAACACCATTGACCTTTCCTCTGAAGCCTTGGGCTAACAAAAGTCGGCACACTGGTACAAGGAGTCAAATTGGATTACCATTCTGGCTTCGTACATTTTAAGTGCCAGGAAAGGAGAATTTTCGAGCGGTACTAGCCAGTGACAAAACAAGTCGTCGACCAGTAGGTAGTTGAAACGAGTGGTAGGCAGCGCAGAGTTGGCTTTTGTTGGTTTTCTGATGCAATGTTACAATAAATCTATTTTGGCGAAAACCTCCAGATCAAATTGAATCCCCTGGATGGAAAACAGAACAGGTGCGAGTGACCTGTAGATTGAATCTTAAAAATAGTTCTAAAGCTCGCCAAGAAGTATTAAGAAATTTTTAACTCTCGGTAGCGGGAATATGGCACTTTGTACTGAGTCCAGATCACGTTGGAATCGAAGGAAACGAGGGCGCCTACAACGTGCCTGTGGGTGAATTCTAAACGCATAAGTACAGGGATGCATACATCTTTTGTTATCGGCATCCACGCTTTGAATTGGGCTGAGGCCGTAGACGATTCCGGGCAGTCGGGTCTTCCCTTACGAGGATGACACCGATTACCTTCTAGCCAAAGATAGTTACTTCAGCAGCGTTCCTGGCTGATGGCAGCTGAGTTATATCTTCGGGCAACTCGCATTCCACTTCGATAATTTTTTGGTCCTAAAGACCGATTGGTGCTAGGCTTTATTTCCGTCTAAGCCTATCTCCAAACTTTTTCGCCTATTTTTAGAGTTTACTGCTGTCATTTCTTGAACAGTTGAGACAGAGAACACGCGTCCTTTTGACAGCTTCACTTCATTTGAATATTAGAAATTTGTATAACGGCGTTTGCTTAGAAAAAGTCTGTGCGGCATGAAGAGTTATCGTTTACCGCTACGAGGCTTTCGCTTGCAGTACGTGCGGTTACTTGAAAACTCTGTTAATGCCTGCTATTTGCGGTTTTGCTACTTCATCTGCAAATTATGCGCCAGTTGGACTTTGAACTGTACTGTCGGCAAAAAGGCAGGAGGAACAATCTCGTTTTTTTTTGCTTGATTTATTTATGACTTGTGTTCTGCCTGTGCTAAGAGCTATAAACACCTATGCGCATACAATTTCGTTGTTTATTTACCGCCTTTCCGGCACGCTGCTGTTGTGCTAAGTTACGAGTATTTATCGTAGTTATTTTATGCCAACTTTCTTCGACTGTACCTAAGCCATTCTTGGTGCAACAGCCGTGTTATTTCTCTGACTTTCAAGTTGCATTGAAGATTTGGTTTCGATGATTTTTTTCCTTTTTTAATGGCCTATTTAGCTGTGATTACATGTTGGTAATATTAGGTACTGATTGGCTATTTTCGAGAAAAGGCTGCCGTACTGCCATTGACGTTTCACGGCACCACTGTGGTGTTTTTCGTATTATCAAATATTATCAAAAATACACTTTTTGACCTTGGTATAAAGAAAGCTTCAACCTAATTAACGGCCTCTTTAGGTTTTGTAAAAAACCGAACAATAAAGGTAGAAAAAAAGCCATCTGCAATTCGGTTGCTTTTAACTTTTCAACCGACAGATTTGGAAATTCAGACCTTTCAGGTGTTCGATTGAAATTAATATAATTTGGCAATATTTTTCGAAAATAGCCACTGGGTAAATACTTTTCATAACTAAGTGAATTTTTTTTTTTCAAAACAAATATTTAGCAAAANGCATTCGTTTGCGGCAACAGCCCTGTTGTTTCTCTGACTTTCAAGTTGCATTGAAGATTTGGTTTCGATGATTTTTTTCCTTTTTTAATGGCCTATTTAGCTGTGATTACATGTTGGTAATATTAGGTACTGATTGGCTATTTTCGAGAAAACGCTGCCGTACTGCCATTGACGTTTCACGGCACCACTGTGGTGTTTTTCGTATTATCAAATATTATCAAAAATACCCCTTTTGCCCTTGGTATAAAGAAAACTTCAACCTAATTAACGGCCTCTTTAGGTTTTGTAAAAACGGAACAATAATGGTAGAAAAAGCCGTTTCCAATACGGTTGCTTTTAACATTTCAACCGACAGATTTGAAAATTCAGTCCTTATATATATTTTGGCAATATTATATATAATTTGGCAATATTTTTCGAAAATAGCCACTAGGTAAATAGTTTTCATAACTAAGTGAATTTTTTTTTTTCAAAACAAATATTTAGCAAAAACCTGCATTCATACTTTTTCAACAAAACCACAAAATTAAAGAAAATTGCCCCTTGAAGGGTTAAGTTTTTTTTTGCAAAAATAAAAAAATAATTAAAATAATAATTATTTTTTTTGGTTTTTAGCCATCGAATTATAAACTATGATAATTTTTTATTTATTAGGTTCGAGGCTNAACCTGCATTCATACTTTTTCAACAAAACCACAAAATTAAAGAAAATTGCCCCTTGGAGGGTTGTTTTTTTTTTGCAAAAATAAAAAAATAATTAAAAAAATAATTTTTTTTATGGTTTTTTGCCATCGAATTATAAACTATGATAATTTTTTATTTATTAGGTTCGAGGCTCAGATGACCTCAAATTGTGGTCGAAATATCGTTAAAAAAATTAATAAACCTAAAATTTGCAGTTTTATATGTTTTCTGGGCCTCGAAAATAAGAATTAAGAAATAAAAAAAAATATCTTAGTTAAAAAAAANACTAAAATTTGCAGTTTTATATACTTTCTGGGCCTCGTACTTAAGAAATAAAAAAAAAATATCTTAGTTAAAAAAAAGATTATTTATAATTTTCTCTACAAAAATGGGGCAAATTACCCACAGTGCAAGCGCTGCGCGTACTTTAAATTTCTTTAGCTATTTTTTCTTTTTATTTCATTTATTTTATGCAAAATTTCGCAAAGCATTTCAGTTAACTAATCATAATTTTTTTTAACTGCATTTTATTCCTTTTCTAACCGTTCTTTGTTTTTTTTTTTTTGGCTACTCCAATGCTTAACCTACTCCCCAAGTTTGCAACTGCGCCTGCCTGCTTGTCGCCAGTTATTTAGTTCATTTTGTCCAGCCGTCGCCGTCGCCATTGCCATTACCGTTTGCCTGCTGCAATTTGGTTACTTGATACTTAAAAGGCCTTTTTCTTTCTCTTTTACGCTTACTTTATTACCTTTGTTAGTTCGACCGCATTTGCCTCGCATTTGTTTATATGTACTCAGCGTATTTACTTGCAGCAATTACCTAATAATTTAGCACTTTTGCATTATTTTGCCCTTTACTGGTCGTCTTCACAACTACCAAACTCACACAGTCAGCCTTTTCTTTACCGTCAATGCCTCGCACAGCAAATTGGAGTGCGCCAACGTCTCAGACATACTTCTTCACACTTCCGCAGTTCTACCGCTGCTCGTAAGTGCGCTTTCCTTGGTGGCCGTATTACTTTTCATAAACCTTTTTACATTGTTTGGCTCTGTTTACTTAAGTTAATTAGCCTTTTATGTTATTTTTCTTTGTTTTTGTGAAGGGTTGCCTTCTTTTCTTGCAGCGATTTTTCTTTTGTTTTGTGGTGCGACACGTGAAGTCATAATTAGCCAACATATTTGTCGCTCAATCAGTACGCTTTGAACTTTCGAAATACTAGTGGACATGCAAATGCGTTGAAAGCAGGGCAACTTGGGAATATTTACTGTGCAGCATGGTTATCGAAAGAGGTAGTTTGTAGAATCTAAAAATCAAGTTAGAGTCTTCGCTAGAAGCCACACAATACAATTTGGCAGCTTTCTTGGGTATATTAATATTGAAAGGGTGTCAAGAACACCCGTCTTAAAGCGGTAGAACAGTCATTCAGTAATCTAGGGTTTGAAGCCCTTGTTGTACAGTAGACTTCGACCGTGTATCGTAGAAGGAGGTAACTAGGCAGGTGACTCCGCTAGGCGATGTACTAGCGCCTCTGCAGAAGCCTTGCCTATTAAACAGCACTTTTTTTTATTTAGTAGAGTTGGGGTCAAACTTGACGCCTACGCGGATGGTGTAGTGACTATGCAATCCCGGGGCTAAGCATATGTAAATGCGATAGACAGGATGTTTCAGAGGGCACAGAAGAAGCTGAGTTCCTGCATCAGAAAGCCTCGGGCGCAATGTAAATACAGTATATTTTGCTTTGCTGCCTCTATGCTTAAGTGCACATTTAAGATACCCCCCTCCAAAATGCGCATCAAACGCATTATTTTTAACATTTATAAGGAAACTGCTCCGATAGATGCATTCAACATACCTGCGCATTGGCGATACTTGCCTTAAAAATTGTGCGACTAGTATGAATTATCAAGGAAAGTATTGCGTTTACCTGCACTGGCCCTACAATTACCTAATTTTACAAACTTTTATTTATTTTGCTCATCTCGCAGAACAACGAAAATTGCTATCAATTTATGTAGTTATATAGATAATTAGATAACATTCGGTAAAAATTTCGCTTGCAGTAATTTCTACATGGTAAGTGCTCCGCCAATATTTGGTTTCATAGGGATTCGGATACCTTCCTCATTGAAGTAGTAAAGAAAATTCGCTTAAGTTCGGTTCGTGCACAAGTTTTTCGTGCAAAGAAGGATGTGCAGCTAAGCAAAATATACTGTACCCCTAATACTGAACTACTTCAATTTACTACAAAGAAGGTTCCTCCGTTCAACCTAGCTTCGTCATTCAGTTATTCGTCCCTACTTTATGGTACTTTTGTGGCAAGCCGAAGAGACATACTCCGTCCAACTAATGTTAGACAAGGTGCGGAGGGCAGCCTGTGCTGCGATTAACGTGTGTCAAGTTAGCACTACACTTTTCGAAATTGGAAAAGTTAACTACGGCATTAATTGTAGTGTTTTTGTTGTAAATTTGTTGTAGAAAGAAAAAATTTGTAGCTCTCGTTTTTTAAGAAAAAATGGTATGTAGTGCTAACTTGACACCATACACCTAGTCGATAGAATTGAGATAT
>NW_016176369.1:7844-9270 GCF_001687245.7 Rhagoletis zephyria
AAACGAGAGCTACAAATTTTTTCTTTCCACAACAAATTTACAACAAAAACACTACAATTAATGCCGTAGTTAACTTTTCCAATTTCGAAAAGTGTAGTGCTAACTTGACACACGTCTGCGATTACTGCCACGATCAGAACAGATCCAACATTTAAAAACATACCACCGATTGATATTTTTTATTAAGATTAATGCTTGGTAGAGTGCCCTAAAGTCGAGGAAGCTGCTTAGTACAATGCCCTCAGGTCGAGGGAGCTACATCTGTGGTAATTAACTACGTACGCGCATGGACCCAGCCTGCATTCTTTCAACGATCCACGAATTCCCATAAAATCCAAGTAATTACATCTGCGTTTTCCAGGCCGAAACGTTTTCAATTAAGGAGCCAGTAAGGTACAACAAAGAAAATTTACCCGCGAGAACTCAGTTGAATATCTTCACGGCCATTCAGGTGCTCTCTTCTATATCTGTTAGATCTCCACTAGTGGATAGCTGTAGGAGAGAGCTCACCCATATATCTGGTCAATACGAAATTACCCTAATATACATACATACATACTTCCCGGGACATAGGGACATTTACGCAAGGGGCAGCTCCGTACTTAATGTGTCCTAGGCAGTGGACATGGGCATCTCGCTCAGGGAGATTAAGACAAAAAATTACCGAAATTTATCACTCGGATGCCAAGCAGAGGTGGAAGTTGAGAGGATCTTAGAAGATTATTCGGCAGTTCTGGTTGTCCTACGACCCACATAAAACCAAAGCTCTCTTAGAAACAAGCAATAGGTTCTGTCGCAGTTGCGATGACCGGGGCTCGAAAGGAGGAGTCGAACACTTCCGGTGCGAGTGTTTAGACCTCGCACGGACGGGGCTGAAGACACTCGGCAAACCGTTCCTGTGGAAGGTTTCAGAGTGCAGCTGCCTCTCTCTGTATGACGTACTGAAATTAATGAAGCCCTGAAAAGGCTGTGGGTTGCACGAGTTGTGGAATCGAAATGGCAAACTTGCTACCATTATTGAACGCTTCGAAGCATCTATTTTTATGGACGGATCAGAATTGGATTGTGGCGTAGAGGATGCAATTTTTTTCGACTGACCTCCGAATTGAAAATTCTGCTAAACTAACAGATTCAGTTAGTGGCTTTTAGGCTGAAGTCTTTGCATCAACATCTCATTTCATTATATCCACAGCCAAAAAGATTGGCCATAGCAGCGGAAGGTTACAGACAGCACAGCAAACGTTGACCATAGACTTTTTGGACAACAGAGAGCGATTTTGTGTTGAACCCATTAGCTACGCTACTGGAATTATAAAATACAGAAATGACTGGTACCTCTAAGCTTTTTCCAAAAATCTAACCAGGAGTATTTCCATTTGTCAGTCGTGTTGACACTGGAATGGCTCAAGGATGAATATTTTTAAAA
>NW_016176370.1:0-9269 GCF_001687245.7 Rhagoletis zephyria
TATACAACCAAGTTTCGTTAAGATGCACAGACGATTTCTTTTTTTCATTCTGATCGTTTATGTATAAGTTTGTCTATATCTATCTCGATTCGTTATGCCTGTTACCATGGGCGTAGCCAGGTAGGGGCAGGGGGGTGCTCGAGCCCTTCCGCCCCCCCCAAACTTTCAAATTTTCCTTATATATATATAAAATAGTACCCTGAAATGCCAGCTTAATAGGGTCGAGCCCCCCCCCTAAATTTCATTCTGGCTACGCCGATGCCTGTTACAAACAATCGTTATGTGAACAAAGTTATAATACCCTTGTTCACATGTGCACTCGGGTATAAAAATAGGAGTACATTTTTTTCGGTATAGAACACCCCTATGGGATGAGAGCATAAAATTCCGACTTTACTTTTTCACATGCACTTTTAGACTACCCTACGGTACATATGTATGTATGTATGCAAGGGTATGTGCCTACATGAAAGTAGTTATATGGGCATGTAGAAAACCACGCCTGTTATCAAGGACAAATGCGTCTGATGAGGTTGTCAGTGAGCAGCCCTGAACTTGTCCTATAGAGACGCACTTGCACAGGCTTATATACATACATATACACATGTACACACATAGTTTCACGGAAGCACACTGCTACATTCAAATAATTCCCTGGACCATATACACATTGAATGCACCCAACCAATGCAACAATTCCAAGAGTACAATTTCATACAACTTTGTTGTGAATTCTCATTATTTTTTAAGCCAAGAGAGAGAGACACTACTGCATACAAAGTAACATTACAGTATTAGAAAATGTCTGCTGTTAAACGAGGTTGTGTGCATTAGTGCAACAGTGATGGTTGGTATGCGAAAGAATGTTGCAACAATAGGCGGCATTTTATCTAGCTTTTATTTTACAAATCTGTTTTTGGAATAACGACACTTGTATACCTGGATTTCAGCAATAAGTATTGAAAATGTCCTTTTAAAACTTTATCCTTCCTCCTTATATCCTGGAAAATTTCCAATATTTATTTTTGAAAAAAATATATGTCAAAGCCTAGTATGTTAACTACCACATCCTCGAATTTCGTCCTTCTAACTTTATTAGTTTTAAATAAATGTAAAATGTACACTTCTCTTTATAAGATACCACCACTACATACACCCGAAAACAGGGTCCGAGAACACGTTCCGTTCCGGTCTTGGTCTTGTGACGAGCACAAAATGCAATGTCAGAAACGTTTCCCAAAAGAATGAAACGGGAACAAAAGTATTGAGTGCAATTTGAACGGAAGCGAAATGAGAACAAAAGGTACGGGAACGTTTCCGTAAAGAACAAAATGCAAACAAAACTCTCGGGAATGTTCGCAACAAGAACATAATCGGAACTAAACTTTCGGAAACGTTTTCAATGTGAGCAAAGTAAGAACGAAATTATCAAGGAGGATCAAATAAGAACAAAAGCCTTTGAAACATTCTGCTAGAGAACAAAAGAACTTAACGTTAAGAATGAGAGGGGTGTCGCGTGTTGGGATGAAAAATCGTTTCAGTGAGAACGATGATTGCTAATTCCAAGCCAGAGAAAAGCTGGATCATTTCAATTTGCAGATCGTTTTTCATTAGTGTTAACTGTTTATTTATGGAACACTTTTTCATTTTCTGTGCAAGCAAAGTGTTTGTCTTAAGCCTTTCCTTGACTTAATTTGCTAATTAACTTTTAACTCGTTTTTGATTTATGTATTTTAATATTCAAACATTTCAAACAAACTATATACCGCGAATAGTTTAGAGAAGATTGGTTCCTATTTCATTCTTTGTCAAAACGTTCCTGAGACTTCAGTTCCCAAATTGTTCTTCGGGGGAACGTTCCGTATGTTTTTTGTTCGCGTTTTTTCCCATATACGCGTTCTGAAAAGTATTATTCGCATTTTGTTTTTTTTTATTTTTTTTTTTGGAACGTTCCACAAGGTTTTTTTTTGTTCTTATATAATTCCTGTTGAACATGATTTCGAGAGTTTTGTTCTCACTTTCGTTCTTATGAAAACACTGTCCAAGGTTTTTTCTCATTCTGGTTTGGGTTTTTAACCGTTCTTAGGAACAAAACTACGAGAACCACATTTAGTTTCGATCATACCTTTTGTTCTCGGCCTCTGCCCAAAAATGATAACTCAAAAAACTTTTAATTTTTAAAAATTTGCATGCAATTTATTTTATAGAAACTCCTTCAATTCATATAAAACTCATATCCATTAACACTAACAATACCAAAATAAGTACTACACATAAAGGAACTATAGGAAATGCAGTAGGTGAAATGTACTAGGATACATGTCTATACATGTCTACATCTTAACAATTTCTGTGTGACGCTAAAAATTTGCGACAAGCCTCCAAAGTATGACGGCTCAAGTAGTTCTCCTGACTGAACGCCTTAGTGCACTGCGGACACTGATAACTCCAACTGTGATGGCCTTTGGTGCGTTGATGGGCGCGCAAATTGGAACTGTAAAAGCGAAAATGTGGAATAAAAATTCGTTTTTTTTTTGTGCAAAGAATTTCAGTTTCCAATATACCACTTACCGATCAGCAAAACGCTTCTGACACGATTCCGTCGGACAAACGAATGGCTTCTCGCCTGTATGCAAACGCATGTGGCCATGCAGCACCCAAGGACGGTCGAATTTCTTATGACACTGCTCGCATTCATAGCTCTTTTCGAGATGCTTGTAGCGGCGTCGCTTATTCAGTTCAGGCACCGCAAACTCAAAGTCGTGCGACTCCCTTGTTGCAGCCAAGCTTTTTGGTGGTTCATGCCCATACTTCTGCTTCATGCGCGGCTGTTCTGGCGACTCTTTTTTCATGTCACAACTATTTGAGCTCTGCGGTGTTGTTGCAAGTGCTGCCGTCGGCGGTGTACTAATTGACATTGCTGCCGCCAACGGTTGGCCAATGGGCGGTGATTTGCTACTAACTACCTGACTTTTGCTAATCGACGGCAACTCACCGTTGCTGCCCTGTGTGACGGCGGCATTCGACTGTCCCTCATCCGCATCGGCAGACTTCCAGTAAACATGACTGAACGTACCTTTTGAGTTGTGCCCTGAATGGCGCTCCATTAGCGGCGTGTCCAAAATCATTTCGAGTTCGTAGCGCGTTGTCATCGGTATGAAATCACTGTCATACCTTTGAAGTGTTTTTTGTTGAAGTACAATAAACAAATTTTTGTCCGTTTTTTTGTTTTAGAAGGTATTTGAGAAACATGAAAAGAAATTAAAATAAAATTAACTTATGTAAGTTGCAGAACAAGTCTCGTAATTTTGGCTTACCAATCGGAGGAAGGCAACAACTTCTTGTCCTTGGTCTTCGTCTTGTTCTTCTTTTCGGCGATCGGTTTGTGGGTCGAAATGTAGTAGGTGCGTTTCAGTTTCGGCAGCTTGGCGATCTTCGGAAATATTGCTATGCGCCGAAAGACGTCTGTGAAGAAATGTGAAGGAATTTTAAATGTTGGCGATTTTTATTGAGATTTTAAACGCTTACCATCTAGCGCCTCATTAACGCGTATTTTAGCATAATTGTAACGTTGTGAGAAAATACTGCGTACCATCTTTTAGGTAAATGCTTTGGTTAAATTTTTTACGAATAGCTGCTGTGTCGTTCACTGCTGAAAAGAAATAAATTTGAAAATTTTTCGAAAACTCTTTTTAGCTACTTGAGAATAATTTACTTTGTGTGATAAATTCATGGCCAACTAGTCTTGCAAACAAAAAAATGTTGTAAGGAATTTTCTTCTCTAATCTTCAACACAATGCTAATATTTGAATTGCGCAAAGTAGTTTTTTGTCCTGTTTATTTGTAGCTTTTGGGTATGTATGTTAAAGAGAATAATTTTGAGTTGTAATAACAGCTCTGCAATATTTTGCAAAAGCATTTTATTTAGGAGACGAATTGTTGTATATTTAAAATAAACGACGTGTTTTTTTCTAAAATTATTAAGCTTTCCCGCAAACATATTCCGAGCATTCAGAAATATGAGTCCGAAAGGAGTCCTAGGTTGGTAAGAAATATAAGTATCAAAAACAAAAAATTTTTACTCTTAGATAAATCTTTTAGGATTCATATATGATCCAAATTATGAGTAAGCACCTTTCGCGAATATAAAAACAATAAAGATTTGATATTGAAAATAATTAAAAAAAAAAACAAGTAATTTTGGAGTACAAAAAAAAAATGCATGATCCAATGATCGAATCTAAACCAGATTAGCGTGATACACTACCTTTCCTATGCTAAAAAATTCGCCTTATAAAGAGATCGTGTAAGTACTTGGGAAGAAGATATAAAACATTGGTGTACAGGTCAATACTAGAACTGCACTTTATATACTGCCCTACGATTTTCTTCCTCGCGGGGGACTCACATGTAGATAAGCTGCAAAAAATGCAAAACTGAGCGAGGAGATTCATCTTCAACAAGCCGTACGACACAACACCAACAAGATGTATGCTTGAAACAAGTTTTTTACCACGCTATGAAATTTGTGTACAATATTAAGAAGGGCAACCTGCCGCATTATCTTTGCGATAATCTCCGATACATAAATGAGACCCATACGTATATATTGAGACAAAATAACAGCTTCAGACTCCCGAAGTATAGAACGGAAGTGGACAAAAAAAAATTTTTATAAAGGCTTAAAGTGCTTTAATGAATTACCAGAGGCTATAAAAAATTGTGATACTATCTTTTAAGCGGCTGCTGTATGACTATTGTGGAACGCAGCCTATAAGATAGTGATGTATGAACAAAAGCGTGGATCGGAAACTCGGCCTTTCCGACTACCTAGAGTACATTAACTTAGATAATAAACAATGAGCAGATTGGAAACTCGGCCTTTCCAACCGTCACGAAAGCGCGACTGTGTGGATCGGAGACTCGGCCTTTTCGACCACCCAGGGGATATCAAGATACGGAGTAATAGCTGAAATACAATGCCGGCGAACGGCGAACTCACCACAGCGAAATTCGCGCTGTCAAAATTAGAACACCCGCAAGCATATGAAATTGAACACAGCCAAAGCGAAATGCGAAGTTCGCTTGGCGGCGTTTCATGGCGATAGATTTATTTCTATCGCCCTGCTGGGCGATGATAGCTGTGCGTGCCAAAGGTGGCCGTATTTGTTTTTTGCTTTCAAAGTTTTAAAAGAAAACAACCTAAACACGACTTTTTTTTGTTGTTTGAAAAATATAGTTGTGGATTCGTTAAATCAGGCTTGAAACAAATTATTTATAATAATCTTTCTTTGTTTTACATTTATATTTGTTATCATTTCCTCATTTCTAAATATGGTTTAGTTTTTTCTAAATATGGTCACCCAAATTATAAAGGCGACCAAATGGGATCAGCTGTTTTCGCTACCGCTCTAATTCTGTTTAAGTAGGCGAAATAGCTGGGCGAACGGTGAACGACAGCATCGCCCAATTCGGCGAAGTTTGCCGTTCGCCGGTATTGTATTTCAAGCATAACCCAAAAAGTATAGCGCGGATTGGAAACTCGACCTTTCCAACCGTCTACATAACTTGGGGACAATTGCATGCTTTTATACTGATATAAAATAATTGCAGTGATAAAGAAATAATGTTATTTAAAAATTTCTGTAGAGCATATCATATTTAATATTTAAATTTCAAATCTAAATCTAATTATAAGAATGTTAAATCTTTTTTGTGATATAAATCTAACAGACTGTAAAAATAAATAAAGAAACAAATAAATCAGTTCACTATACACAAACTCACCACACCTCACTTCAACTCACAACACCCCACTTAAACTCACCACACCTGTTCTTACACACCTCAATTCACCAAACCTTGATTCATCACAACTGAGCTCATCTTATCCGTTCTCCTCACGCCTCACCTCAATTTGGGAACTATTTCGAGATTTTTGATATTCTCGGAACTAAATTAGAATGTTTCGGGATTTTCGAGACCATTTCGCAATTCTCGAGACTATTTCGGGATTACCGGGACTATTTCGCGATTTTCGGACGTATTTCGGAAATGTCGTTGTATTTATAGATTTTTCTATCGATATATTTATCGATATAGTTATTGATATATTTATCGGTATTTTTATCTATATATTTGTCTATATATTTATCAATATATTTATCTATATATTTAGTCTTGAAATCCCCGAAATAATCCCCATACCTAAAGTTAAAAATCTCGAAGCAGTCTCGAAAATCTCGTGATAGTCCCGAGAACCCCAAAAATTCTAGAAACCTCGAGGTAGTCTCGAATTAGTCCCTAGATTCTCAAATTCTGAAACAGTTCCGAAAATCCCTAAGAAGTCCCGAAAGCTCCAAAGTCTCAAAAATCGCGAAATAGTCTCGAAAGTCCTAAAAATCCGAAGTAGTCTCGAAAATCCCGAAATAGTCCCGACAAACCCGTTAATCCTAAAAAACTTGAAGTAGTCTTGTAAATCCCGAAATAGTCCCTAAATTACCGAAAACCCTGAAATAGTCCCAAAAATGCCGAAGTAGCCCCGAGAAAATCGAAATAGTCTCTAAAATCTCGATATACTCTCGAAAATGCCAGACATCCCAAAGCAGTCTCACAAATTCTGTAATAGTCTCAAAATAATTGAGACTCTGTATTTTTACACTGAGTAAATAGCAAGTATGTATTTAGTATTGTATATAGTCATAAGTACTAAGTGGTTTTGTATCCAGTATTTAACAAGGTCTCTAAATACATACTTCTGAACGCGGTATTTAATGAAGCCAAAGTCTTAGGGCCGGTTGCTCAAAGCCTGGTAGACACTAATCATCGGTTAAGCATCGTTATCGACGTTACCGACACCGTGTTATATGCATGGAGGCGAAAACGTCGATAACGATTTTAACCGACGATTAGTGTCAACCAGGTTTTGAGCAACCGGCCCTTAATGTCCCTATTATTTATAACATTACTGTACATATATAGAAGTGCTGTGGTTGGATTAGCCAGTGTTGGACTTCATGACATTTGCTTACTGCTAATGGTAGTTTTTACCGGTAATAAAATTTTGGTACTTATGATCAAACCGCTTGCGTTCTTTCAGATAAATTCGCCTCATTTCCAACGGAGTTTTCCCCGAGTGAGGACGTAAGAGAGAAAGATGGAGAAAACCAAACTCTTTTTCATTATGAGCCGGAAGAAAACTAAAATTCTTTGCTTCAACGAGTCATGTTGGCATGGTGTATGAGAAATGGGAACAGTAGGTTTCAAGCAAGAATGATGGAATACAAGATTGCAACATATTGCATATTCCCGACGGCGATGGAATTGGTGGGTTAAAAGTAGTGAAGAGGATAAAAGAGAATGTGAAGTTAGTCAATTATTTCCACTTTGGTTGGTGTTGTTTCCGACAGGGTGGGTGTATGATGTATTTTGGAACAAATTTCTGTCATCCCTTTTAAAATTTGGTTTCAGCTGATGCCACAAAAACTTTTGCTTCGTTTTGCGTTCGGTAAGATGAACTGTATGAAAATGCACAACGCATGCCACATAGATCGTTGAAGCTGCAGCGCGAAGCGAAAAGATGCCCAACTCCCATTTTTGCCCGCTTCGCAAATCAGCCAGTTTAATATTTATTTTGTTTCGTCCAAATTCAAGTTTTCATGTAGAAACATAAAACTTAATCACATTGCTGACATTTTTAAAGCAAAATATATAAAATCCACAGCAATTTTGACGAGTAAAAAAACAGTACAAAATTGTTTTCTTGAAGTTCATGTTTTATTTGCTTTAAATTGTGAAAATATATGATTTGTAATCAAAAATTCATAAAGGAAAAGTGTATTTAAGTGCATTTAAAGTATTTGAAAAGTTGTTTACTATAAATCGAGAACTGTAAAAATCGGCAAAACCAAAGTAGCGGTTTGCGGAATGCGTCACCATCTGTTCGCTACATGACATACGCATTTGAAGTATATTGGACAAACTGTTGTATTTCGCTCTAGTAAAAAAAAATCAAAAAAAAAATGCTCCTGCTTTAATTTTTAATTTTTCTGTTTGCCACTTCTGTCAGTGTTGATATAACGCGATTCTTGCATGATTCTCATAACTCCCTTGCTAGAATCTGGCAGCACTCTATACTGACAAGCGAAACAACTTGAAGCGGAACACGACAAAGCAAAAGAACGCAATGGTAATTCGAACACTTTTGTGGTAAATCGTTCGGTTGTTTGCTGTAAATTTATTAATCAGTTTTTAAAAATAGTTTTTGTGTGCGAAATTCCATCAAATAATTTCAGAAAATTCAACTATAATTCTGTGAATTTATTGAGTTGCGCATTGTGACAGAAAAATTGATTGAATTAATGCGGAAGCCAGTTGTGTGAACAGTAAAGAAAAGGGTAAAAGAGTACCATAAAAAAGCTCAGGTCACGACCGCAAAATACGCGAATCATTCTCTAGTTTTGCGTCTGTGTTTTAAATATATTTTCGCATATTCCTTCGGCTTTTGTGAATATTAAACGCGTTACTTTGCGGCATAATAAACTTTTTTCAATCACGAACTTATTGGTGAGTGCAACTTCGTATGCATCAGCTGTTAAAATTACAGTGAAATTGAATTGGTTGCAACCAGAAAAACGTCAAGAGGACAAAATCAATTTGCAATTAACCAAAGATTCCTGTATGCTGCAGTTGGTCTAATTAGATATCAATCGATTTTGTACGAACGCCACAAATTGCTTGCTTTTGCTTCCAATTGTTGCTAGGACAGGCATCAGCGGATCGAAACAGGTTGGTACATTTGACTAAACATAGATATTTAAAATATAATTTATGTATATGTATTTATGTATGTTAAAAAGGAAATAAGCCTACAGTGTAATGTGCAAACTAACTTTGCAAAAAGGTGTTGGTACATATTTTTGTTGTGTCAATGGACCTCGTATGTTTCCGCATTTCATTCACTGTGCCCCCAAAATTATTGGACTTGCGATAAAGCAAAAGTGCCGGCATGTGTTTGTTGTTGCTTCCATTGGTTTCCACTACCCCGTATGAGGTGTGGAAGGGGTAAAGTTATTTAATGGGTGGGCTTGACGACATGCGGTGCAATGCCGCAAAATAATAAACGCCGAAATGGAATTGGAACACACGTCAGGCCGACGAAGCGGCTGCTTCTGGTACAAACATCCATATGTTTTAAAACAGTAATAATGACCGAGCCACTTCGATGACACACCAATTCCGACGGTAAATAACCCCAAAATACTCGGAGT
>NW_016176371.1:0-9268 GCF_001687245.7 Rhagoletis zephyria
TTTTTTTTTTCTGGTACCAGCGCATTTTTGTATATATATGTATATATATATATTTTTTTAATTCCTGTTAATATGTCGGCGTAGTCCAGCGAATATTACGCACATATTTCTGAAAAAAAGAAAGATATTTTTCTCTTGCCGCATTCGCTTCTTCGCGCTGAAATTCAAAGCCGTCGGCAAAACATTAATCAATTTGTAGGTGTTAGTGTTATCGCTTGTCAACTCAAATCAACACCTTTAGTATCTACTGTTGCCAAGCAGGACCTATTTGTAAGCAGGTAAACGTACAAGCACACGCACACCAATTTTCATACGATACACACGAAAACACTTCTCACCAACAGCAAAAAAAAAGTGCAGCGATCTTTCTAGCTGACTTACACTTCGAANCAGGTAAACGTACAAGCACACGCACACCAATTTTCATACGATACACACGAAAACACTTCTCACCAACAGCAAAAAAAAAGTGCAGCGATCTTTCTAGCTGACTTACACTTCGAACCCTTTCGATTCCCAATGCGCAAGGCCAAGTCGAAAGGGCTACGAACAAAACAGCGCCACTACCAGCGAGTGCAGTGCACTGTAGGTACAGCTGAGCGAAAAAATAAAATAAAAAATAAAGTAAAAATCGTAGCAAGGCAAAAAAGCGAGCCGTATTTCCTCCATAGTTGACGACGAGTCATAAAAAGCCATAAGTACGCAACTTGTTTATTTACACGCATTGCATTTGCTTGCGCAGTTTTGTGGCAATGTTTGTCAGTTGGCAACTTGTCTGTCCGATTGGACGTGCCGACGTGCCGACGGATGGTCACTGGTGCTTGGCTGTCTGGGACTGCTGCATCGGCGCAACTACGACTATGCGAGCGCAGCAAAACGGCAGCTACAAACTTCGTTTTTCATCATCCGCAGAATGTGCAGAGTTCTTCTTGGTTTGGTCGCTTTTGTATTTTTTTTTTGTTTTAACTATTGCACCTTTGTCACACTTGTCATATTAATACCTCTTTAAAGTGTGCAGCCCTGCGCTGCGCTGCACATCTGTGCTGTTGCCGTTGCTGCAACGGACATCCTTTTATTGTTGCATCAACAAAGTTTTTTGTTTGTTGTACTGCATTATTTATTTATTCGCTAACTTTGTTGTCGCTTTGCTGTTTTCGAAATGAGGTGCGAAAGCGGTAACAACAACGAAAAAAACAAGAAAACCAAGTGAAATATGCCAGCTTGCAAGTGTAAGCAATGCTGTGACTTTACGCTCGGAAAAAGTGTAAGATTTAAAAGTGTTAATATTTCATTTACTTATCGCGCTTGTTAAGTATTTTCCTGTGACAAAAGGCACTTAATTATTTATTTTAAATAATATTGCGCGTAAATACCCAAGCAAGCACGTGTAAATATGTACGTTAATGCATATATGTATATGTATGTATTGTCACATATAGGGCATATACTATGTATTTAAGATCACGTGATGACGCTTGTGGCTGAACAAATATTTATTTAAACAAATTTTTGATGTTTTCTTTAAGATAAAATTCGACCGGAAACTGTTATCAAGTTGAAGTGCAAATGAATTTGCTCAGATCGAAAGTTTTCTTGGAAGGCGATTTTTTTCTTTCTTTCCGGTTTTTGTTTAAGGTAAAAAAAATAAATTACAGTTTACCGCGGGCTTATATTCAATAACCTCTATCTGAAATTCTAACAAAAAATATTTTGTGATGTTAGAGCCCATCTTCTGTCAGGCGTTATACAAAGTCAGCATATATAAAACCGATGACAGTTAAGCCTAAGGTGGATTTTTATATCAAAATCTAATTTTTATGAAGAGTGCAGATAGAGGGTATTGAATATAAGCACTCGATACACTGACCGATAAATTTTAATTAAAATTTTTTTTTAATTTTCTATTTTTTAAGGTGTAGATATTGACGGTTGACTATAGGGTTATTGACTCGGTTATTCCAAACCGGTGTCCAGCCTTTTTTTTTGGTTATCTGTAGGCGTTTTTTTAATCTTGTTTGTTTCGAATATCGAACAAATTGGATTTTTTTTATCGAAAAAACCGGTTTTTTTTTCATTTTATACAAATATTGACCTCTCAAGGACTCCCTGAAATTATCCGACGAATAATTTTTTGAAACCTTTCAGGAGTCCTATTAAAACAAAAAAAAAATGAAATAACGTTCACCAAAAAAAAAACAAGAGCTCAGAATGTTATATAAGAAATATGGAAATTTTTTACGTAGCTATTCCTTTATAGATGATATTATATAGTTGCAGGGCAGGACACGATTAAAGGCTATTTTTATGCATTATTTTATTTTTATTTTTTTAACTAAAAATGGCAAATTAAAAAGGGCCAATATACAAAAAAATATCTACTACGGAGTTTTATTTTATGCTAAGCTTTTTCACTTCATTTACTCCAATTTAGGCTTGTCGTAGTTCTAACCCTGCTTCTTAATCTAAAGGTTTCTTTATCTTATCGGGAACCGTTTTTTTTTAATTGCCATTTTTCGATTAACTCGAAAATCGGTTGTGAAAGAAAAGCTGAATAATCGAACACCCTAGTTAACTATCGTTGTGTTAATCGTTACTTTTAAATCTCTAAGGGCCGGTTTCTCCATCTCTGGTTAACACTAACTCCCCGGTTAAACATTGTTATCGACGTTGTAACTCCATGCATATAACAGGGAGTCGATAAGGTCGGTAACGATGTTTACCGGGGGATTAGTGTTAACCGGAGATAGAGAAACCGGCCCTAAGAGCGCATGAATAATCGTCTCATAAAAATAATCTACCTTGCCAACATAAAGGAATATTCCAAAAGCGGAGAATAATAGTTTGGATGCCCTAAGAAGTCATTGCGTATTATTTGTTTACTCTTTAAATCCCTTATTTATACACTCGGAGAGTGAATACGTTCCACCTTTACATCGTGAACAGTGTTGCCAGAACTTTTTGGGCCGGCCGGCTAGATTGGCAAAAAAAAGCGGCTAAAAACGGCTAAAATGTTTTAGTGAAACTTCACATAGACTCTGGCAACAAACGGCTAAAACGTTTTAGTGAAAATCCACATTTTTCTTCACGTTTTAAACCGTATCTTATATATAAAAAGCGTTTAACGTTTTAACGCACATTGGATTTCTTTGCTTAGTTTTTATTATATTCATTGAACTAAATATTCGCTCTACTTCTGCATTACTTATAGGCAAAACAAGAAAACTAAAAACTAGGTTGCAAAGGTCAGCAAAAGGGTTTTCTCCTAGGGCATTTCGAAATTGATAAACTTCGGCCCAAAATTTTACAGTTGAGTCTAAATTACTCCAGGTATGTAACGTTAACCGTTGCCATTGCATCTCTATGGATGTTATTTCGTCGGCATTATATTTGTGTTTTTGTTGCTGTAGTTGAACAAATACTTTTGGTTTAATTACTCTTAATGCATTTCCAACCGAAAAAAGTCAATTTTTTTTAGTGTGGCAATATTTGTAGGGAGGCGTTGGCGTAATTCCTTTATTAAAGTGATAATAAAATAGCGACCATTTTCTCGAATTATTTTCTCGGCTTCGTGGTCAAAAGCGTTTGTGCTTACTTTTGTTTTTAAATACTCTTCAAAACTGTGATAAAACTGAGGAAATGGAGCAAGGTATGGTTCCAACGGGGAGCATATAGGATCAAATGTGTCCGCGCTAATAACCACTAGGGAGCATAGATGCGAAAGTAAAACATTGAGTTCATTAAAAATCTTCATTGGGTCTGCATTATTGCTTTCGAACAACTTGTTTACTTTTTGCACCTCAAAATTAGGCAAATAGTAAAATCGGCTAAAAACGGCTAACTTTTTTTTACAAACCGGCTAGCAAATCGGCTGCCGGCTAGATTGAATTTTCTCCGGCTAGTTGCTATCAAAACCGGCTAAATCTAGCCGGAAAACGGCTAAAATGGCAACGCTGATCGTGAATGTATTCTCTTTGGCGGTGAGAGAGTGTGTGAGCTCCCTTGACTACTTGTGTATTTCTCTTGAACAGATTGGCCTCGGATTAACTTAACGAACGCCGACAGAAAACTAGGAACATCTTTATCGACGTGTTGGACTCCATAACATATAGCAGGGAGTCGGTTACTTCTTTAATGATGTTTACCCTATAGTTAGTGTTAACATTGAGAAATCGGTACTTATTCACGGTGGGGTCTTGTGAGAGGGAATGTATACAGCGAATAGTCATGGTTGGTGTTGCCAAAGAAAACTTATTAAGGGAAACCCTGCTAGTTTTAGAACAGGTCAAACAAGTCAAGATTTTGGGTGCAACAGAAACATGGGACACCACGACCTAGAAGATCTTTTGTATTGCTATGGCGGTTCCCTAACTCTGACAGCCCATAATGGTATTAGCCTCTTTTCTGACAGCTAAAAGTTTCTTGGTAGACGAATTCCTAACCTTAAGGGCAACGACTGTCAAAGAACTAAAGTATTGGAGGCTTAGTCTGGCTAATGCTGGACAATCAAACATAATTTCCGACTCTGTGGAAAGACCAGTCCGGTGCAAGTGAGAGCGCAAATGATTATAACCGGTGAGGTAATCAATAAGCAACTTCATGAAATTCATATCTTTCCTAGCAAAATGATAAGTCCCCTTACCTATCTCATGCACTTACTGCATTCTGAGTTTACCCACGCTTCGTTTATGGGCCTCGAGGAGGACCAACAGAGTTCAAAAAACGGTTCCAGCCCCACAAGTACAGACGATGAGCCTTCCCTTGCCAATTCGTCGGTGAACTCGTTACCTACGATCTCGCGGTATTTTAAGCTCTTCTAAAGGTTCAGTATGGCACTAGTTGGGTTTTTCCAGGTCCGAAAACTCCTGCTCTGCCGTCCATCTGGGTACCAGTGTACATATCTGGAATCTAGTTCGGTCTGGAATTTTTACCTGGAATTTCGTTTCAAAGCAGATTTCCTTTGGCATAGATTTCGCAGATTTTGAGATCACTGTTGTTTCTTGTTTTTAAGAATACTGTCTTAATTTTGCATACGGAAGCTGCTGCTGTTTTCGTAAATTGGATAGTCTTGCTAAATATATTAGCCGTCGTTGAATATGCATCCAATATAAACACGTTTTGCACTTTTTTCTCAATGAAATGTTCAATTGTTGCCCTTCACACAAATACATATCTGTATTTATCTGCTGGGGAATACTTCCTTTCCTGTAAAATTTCCCATTTTACTTCGATGTTTTACGACTTCTTAACAATTGTTGAACTAATTAAGCATTTTGTTGTTAAATATTTGCTTTTTGCGTCGCTAAACTACAAAAGCCAGTCAATGAGTGACTTGCGGACTGACTCTTTGGACAAGTACCCCGTACAATTTTTCACACATCCATGAGCATATATGTATATACATACTTATGTAGATACTTATAAATACATACGTTCAAGCACCCACGAATATCCCTTCATCATCGTTTATTTGTTTTGAATTAGTTGGCTTGCCATCTGGCGGCCGGTGTGACAACTGTCAATGCGTCTTGTCATTTCATCGTGTGTGGTGATATGACCGGTAAGTCAGTAACATACAAACGTGACTGTTATTTACTTACATACATTTGTCAGTGCTATACCGTTGTTTTTGGCGTTCTACTTATTCTTTAGAGTAAGCAGGAAGGCCAAAAGCAAAAAAGCTAATGAAGTGTCAATAAAAAATTTCTTAAAAAAAAGTGAAGGTTCTGTTAGTTAAAAGTCAGCGATAAGAAAGTTGCGTCGCTATAATTTTCAAAGTTCATTTGATGTGTTTCTCTTGTCGTACTTGTACTGTATGTATGTATGTATATCTAATATGTAGTTCCCACGCCATGCACCGGGCGCTATTCTAAGTATGGAAATTCAAATGTAAAGTGTTGAGTGTGAGCTTATAAGAGGGCTTTCCCGGAATTCCTGTTTTTTTTCTGTTGTGGTGTGAAGTGTGCGGATGACATACATATGGTACACATTCATATTTATGTTTGCGTATGTGCACCTTATCAAATTTTATTACTTAGCTGCGTGGGTGGCATGATACAAAGTTACGAAGAAAACTGCCGCCTTCAGCGGTTGAAATTCGATATGTTTGCATTTCAGCACTAGTATATATTTGTTCAGTACTCAAAAGTAATAAGATAGGATAATTACACATTATAAAACATTATTAGTGGTATTCACCAAAGTGAGCAAGTGGCCTGGCAGTCTGGAAAAAGAGTAGATCAGCTCAAGCAACGACTATTGTCAACATTCGTTTCTTGAGCTCATCTGCTCTTTTGTCAGAGCGCCAGGCCACTTGCTCAATTTGGTGAATACAACTATTGTTATTTCGCATTTCTTGTTGCCAACCAAAGACAGTAGAATGAGGTGTAACCTTACTTATATATTTAAAGGGTTCAGCTGAAATTTGTGGCTAGTACTTACTTAGATACGAGCAGTTGAAAAAAAACTACGCTGAGAGATTTTTGACAGCCATGTGTACCGGTTCTTGCTTTTTTTGTTTAAAAAATCTTTATTGAGCAAAAAGCAAATACCTCCTGCTACATAAAACCCGAGGTTGTTTGATAGTTTCAGAGTGCAATAAAAAATCTTTGCATAAGGCAGATTCTAGTACAAAGATGATGTGAAATGCATATATATTTATACCGTTCATGAGCATGAAATGGTATTATAACTTTGGTCCGATGTTTGTAAGTACCAGAACAAAATGAGATAGACCCATCAAAATGTATACTTACATATATGATCAGAACGTCGAGCTGAGTTGATTTATCCATGTCCGTCTGTCCGTCTGTTTGTATGCAATCTAGTCTCTCAGTTTTCGAGATATCCGGATCAAATTTGTTAGGTGGGTGTATTTTTATAATGTATTAATCATTTGTCGGAACCGGAAGAATCGGACCACTATAACATATAGGTCCCATACAACTGATTGTTCAGATATNATTGTGTTACCGGTTTACATACCGATCACATAGCAGTGAAAATCACTTAGATTGGTGCCATATAAAGTATATCTTCCATACCTCTGATTGTTTAGATGCGATTTTTTATATAAGTATGTAACTCCTCTATCGATGTATTCAAAATCAGTAATCTGTCAAAGTAAAATTTGCAGATGTTCATGAAAGGTATGAAGCCTTCGGCATAGCCGAAGACAGCGCTGCTCTTACTTGTTTTTAATAATTTATTATCAATTGAAACAAATGCATACAAATTTTCTCCTGATTTTCTTTTTTGCTAACTGCATCAACTTTACTTGACCCGAGATTAAAAAAAATTAATTTCAAAAAATTTGTTAGCATTAGTTCTTGCGGAATGAAATAATGTGCGCAGATGATCTTATGGAATCGGGTAGCGCGTCGTCACTAGAATCAACAGAAAATGAGTTCGATCTTTGGGCCCCTCATAAATCTCTAGTACACAACAAAGGCGAAAAGATGAGGATTTGGGCCCCCCACAAGATGAACCGTTTTTTTTTTTATTTAAATTGCCAAGTCCTAGAACTAAATCGGAATATCATGGGAGGAAATGAAGAGTGAATGATAAATCCACAAGAGACATCCAAATGGCACCTATGGGCCAATTTCACAATGCGTAGTTAACTCGGAATCGGGAGTTAACTACAGATTTTTGTACTGAAAATCTCTAGTTAACTGTCGATTCGGAGTTAACTACGCACTGTGAAATTGGCCCTATGTCCTAAATTTTCAAGCTGCTCAGATTCGACAGTTTCACCGCCCTCCAGCAAGCATCTTCTCTGTGATAGCTCCAAGCACCTATATCGGGCACGTGCGAATGACCTCCGTTATGGCCACAAAACCCACTCGGTGAAGCTTCCGCAGAGTGACGTTGGACGTTGCTTGCTTAACTTTTGGCCACCAGGTCAGTGCTGCATAAGTGACAATTGATTTTATCACTGTATTGAATGAGCAGTATATTTAGTTTCGGGGATGTTCCTCAAGTCTTACCATCGAGCCTTTGATAAGCATAAAATGCCCTCGTAGCTTCATTGGTAACCGCTGTGAGATGTAAGATCCAGTTGAGTCTCTTGTCTAGTATTACGCCTAGATATTTCACTATCCCACTCAATTTTGGCTTGGTTCAGTTGACCTACCTTCCTTTGGTAAATGGGACGATGGCCGACTTCATTGGGGTAATTGACAGTCCATTTTCAGCACGCCATCCTACGGTTACACTGAGAACGTCCTAAAGCTTAAGGTCTCCTCATTTGGCGTAGATAACAAGATTATTAGCATATCCATATGCATTGAAGCCATTCTCTTGAAATATTTCTAAAATGTTCTCCACAGCCAGTGCCCACAATAGTGGAGACAGAAACACCCGCTTGAGGGTTGCCGTTATCGTTTGCCAATTACCATCTACCTTCTTATACTTAATCCAGTTGGTTATGAGCTTAAGAATTTCCTGCTTTCTCATATGCATATCTATGAATTTTTCTGATTAAAGGATATTTTTCATGCTACCCAACGGAAACGAGTGCGTCAATGGGGTGTCATATCTTCATTAATTTTAAATTTGACAAACAGACAAATAAAATCGCGTGCTGGCCTAAATTTAGAAAACATAATATGTAGAACAATTTTGTTTTTTTTTTGGAATTTGGCTATGGACAATAAATGCCAAGCCTCTGAAATGTATTTGCGAAATGGCCACTTATGTGGAAAACACTTGACGAGTGTAATATACATAAATACTTACGTAAAGCAGCAGGTCTATCTATTCAGGCATGCTGAAAGTCAACCACAAAATTTCGAAATTAGAAGCTTATCAATATTATCAGTATCACAAGAGCGCTTATATCGTAAAGAAGGTATTTATTTTTATGATTTTACTTTTATTTATATTTTTTTATATACATAATCCCTAGGATGCTTGGCAACATTTGCAAGAGCACGAAAACGACTTTTTGTGTCGGTATCATCTAATTTCGAAATAAATAACTATCTGCATGTACAAATAAAAAAAATAAAACACTTGATTACTGGGCCGTAAAAAGCATTATAAAAGGAATCGATTCATTAAGAAGTCAAACAACAAAAAAATTCCCCCCAAAAAAAAAACATCAGCCACCTCCGCGTTTTTTCATCTGTTCTTGCTTGTAAACAGCTCAAAAGCACTCGTCTTTAATATTTATGTCAAACATTTTGTTACCTCCAATAAATGGCTATCTTATCTCTCCTATGCATGCAAATAAATATTTATGTATATTATTTCTTTAATAGCAATTACA
>NW_016176372.1:0-9267 GCF_001687245.7 Rhagoletis zephyria
AAAAAAAAAAAAACACACACACACACACAAACACACAAGCCTATATAGCGCAAACAAGCCCATTAGGAACACACATGCATATTAGACGCCCACATGCGCACGCACACACCCACTCGCATACCCGCATACCCGCAACCGAGTAAATAAAGCAAGATAAAAGACCGACCGCACTTAGAAACATAATCGCCAACATTTGTGCAAACAAGCATACGTAAAGTAAACTTACATTTCTACTCGTACAAGTATCTACAACAGGCAGAGAAGTTATCCTTCAACGGATTGCCAGGCAGGCAGTCTTATGGTGTGGTGGATGCATGCCTCGCCACTCCAACTGTAATCATTGTCACTCGCCACAAGTACCGCAATCCGCTTACAGTTTGTACAATTTCGTTGTTTGCTGATATGCTCTGCAGATAAAATACTACTATACTATGTGCGATGTGTCTGTAATGAGAGTGACCGACCATTCTATGGGGACGCTTATCATACATATTGTGCTAATACTTACATTTGTATGTATAGTATATACAAATACCGTTACTGCCACCATCATTATTTGGCCATACACCATCGACCACCATCAACCAGCGTCCGACCACAGCCCTCTCTCTCTCTCTGGCCGCTAGCTAGCAGCATACGGCGACAATTCTAATTTGCACTTAATTATTATTTGCTTCGTTTAGCATACGTCGCCTTCGGCAGCCTACTCTAATCTTCTCATTTACCACCCCCGGACACTAACAACGGTGACGACGGGACGGGACGTCGACAAGTCGCATATTCAATTATCTCTTTGTCAATTGGCTGCGAAACCGAAATCTATTTCGATCAAATTAAACCACTGCAGTGACATAAATAGGTTTGTATGTATGTATGTGTGTGTGTGTGCATATGATTACACAACCACACGAGTGCGAACAAGAATTTGTCAGCCTAGTAAATTTTTCAGATTCAACTAGATGCTTGCTTATAAGATTAGGCTTTAAGACTTAAAAGGTTTTGTTACAAAATTACTTAATTGCCCGTATAGCTTGTAGGGATTTAAATATTTACATATATTAATACAAATCATCCACTTCCGGCGAAAGGAAGACTGCAGTTGGAGGAAAGAGCCCGTAGGTTTTTATACTGGCGACTGGAAACATGATGGGCACTCTATCATACTTAAATATAGGCTTGAAAATTAGGATACAGTGGTTGTTCCAGACAAGGAGCACACTTGGACAGTTTGTTTTACCACGAAAACTGCACGGAGATCATCAGTTGAGTCAGCGAAACTCTGTGAGCCGATTACCAAATTACGAATGCATCTAATTTCAATGCCTGCGTGCTCATTGGGGTTAGTCATGAGGGAGGCGAAAGCTAAAATGTTCCTATCTTAACCCGCAAAGTCTCGTCAGTCTAATAGAATGTTCTGAGATAATTCCAACTCATCATCGTCTTGACAGCTGATTCGTTCAGACTCCTAACCGCTGACATAAGAAATTCTTCGGACCGCCGCCGGCCCAGTCTTTCAATAGCGCATGTCCTAGTTTTAGCATAGCGCTCGCTAAACTTACAAGAGGCCCAACGAACGGTGAACCGCAGCAGAGCAGAGGCGTCTGCAGCAGGAAGTAATTCGACGCGATATATAAAGAGGCCCGATATTCTCTTACCGCTTTTGAGCGCACAACTATAGCGTTCAGTCCATCCCTAACGGACGGCACACTCTTCAACTCAACTGAGTCTTCCACTTCTTTGATGGTAGCTATTTCCATCTGAAAGACACTACATAAGTCTGATAGATAGAACATCGCTTCGCGAAGAGCTCGCAGCAAAAGACAGCTCTATCGAACCTACCTGTAAGTTTTGATCCGTCCGAGAATAAAATCACCGCTTCTTTCCTCGCCTCACCCACTCTTCTTCGGATAGGCGTTCGGATATTCGTGTATAGTGATAACATCTGGATATTCGCTTAGTATATATTCTATTTTGTTTTTCTTATCCATGTTTTATGCCCATTTCTCGAACTTGATAATGTCAGCTTAATTCGTCCACTTTTTAAAAATTAAAAAACTGTTGCCTTATTTTCAAACGTTTATACATTTATGTCTAGTTTTTGAGTGTTCAAAAATGTATGAAATGTTATGGCCACTTTAACGGACTTCAAAAAGTAGTAGGTTATCAATTCGTCGGAATATTTATATATATATATTTTTTTATGTATGTTACCGCATTACTTTGGACTACGTCAACCGATTTCTATAATTCTTCGTTTGAAGTAAAGGTGTTACCTGACAGGGTGGTCCCATACTAATTTGGTTTAAATCGGATCAATGAATTGTGAAGAAATTAATGATAATCTAAAATTGTTATATAAGAATTGAAGACGGTTTTTTTGCTTACAAATTATTTGTAATTAACAGTTTTTGAATTACCAATATTTTATACAAAATTGTTGTATCACCTAAATATTGTATCCAGTCTTTAAATGACCAAAGATTATTCAAAGTTTTCAACTTACCTAAAGTTTTACCCGTGTTTAAAAGTTACCAAAGTTAGGTGCAGTTTTTACATGACCAAAAAAAAAATTCCAGTATTTAAATGACCTCCAAAATTACTTCCAGCCCATATTTCACGAAAATAATCGGTCTTATCGCCAATTCCATGTGAATAAATCATTCCCATAATTTAACGGGCAAAACAAAAACAAATTGGGAAACATTGTTTATGTTTTTTTTTGTAATTTTTGAGAATATTTGTTCACGTGGAACTTGCGATTAGACCGATTATGTCCCCTTATTAATTACCAAAAAAAACATAATGGCCTTCTTTAAAAATACCGAACTGTATATCCAGTTTTCAATTTATAAAAATGTGTTCTTTTTTTAAATTAATGTCCAATTTTTACCTGACTATAACAGGTACGTCCAGTTTTTAAATGGTCTATAAAATTGTGTTCAGATTTAAATTATCCAAATGGATTTGCAATATATAAATTATATTCAGCCTATAATTTACCAATGTATTATGTCCAGCTTTTAATTTGCCAAAAAATACGTAATTTCTGATTTAAAAAGCCCTATAATTTTGTGTGCTATTTTCAATTTACCAAAAAGTTATGTCCAGTTTTTAAATGACAAAAAAATTATATTTTGCTTTTAATGTTCAAAACTGTATGCCGGGAATTAACCATATTCAGCCTTTATTTATTGAAAATATTATGTCCAGTTTTAAAAATACTGAAATTTATGCACAGTTTTTAGTTTTTCAAAAAAAAGATCTTGTCCAGTTTCAAAAAGGCCAAAATTTATGTACATGTTAATTAACTAAAAAAAATATGTGCTGATTTTAATTTACTAAAAGATTAGAGTTAAACAAATTACTTGTATTTTGCGGCATTCATATGTTCACATACACTTGTATGTATGTATATGTACATACATATATATGAATGTACAAAAATTTGGCAAATTTAAAATATTACATGAATATAATGCGACATTTTATTTTTTTCCGTTACTCTTTCCTTTTATTAATTTGCAAATTTTAGAAAACTTTTCTCAACAATTTTTGATTATTTCCATATTGGTAAAATGATTGCCTCAAATTTAATTTCCACATAACAACATTATTTAAATTGAGATTTCCATTGAGGACGATTATTTCAATTTTAATTTCGCTTCCTTTTAGCAATTGTTTTTTTTTTTGGGCATACATGTGTGACGGAAAAATTTCATTACCAACCAATTTATTTCATTGCAATGCAATCAAGTTCAGCTGTCAGCTGATGTCGACTTTATTGTATGACAGCAAAAAAAAAATTGAAATGGTAAAAGTAATTTACAAATGCCAAACGTGTGCGTTTAATATACAAAAACTTTGTTATATGGATGAGTGATTATCAAAAAAAAATGTGTCCAACAGCGTAACCTACCCAAAACATAGCACCAAAATGCATGCTGGATCAAAACATATTTGGTTTCTATTTTTATTTTTTTTTGGTTTTAGTAAATTTAATGTTTTTGCTTCCGAGTATTATTTTAAATATTATTATTTTAAAATATTATGGCAAATGCACGAATCCAAAATCACTTAAACCGCCACACACACACCGCTGTTGCTATGCTATGTCCGCACACACATTTACATTGCCAATACATAAATGATTACAAATTTTATTTACGCATATTTTTGTTGGAACACCAATTCGCATCCAATCAAGCGCAAAATAACGAAATCACAAAACTCAACTTAGCATGCATTTAAAAACAAATTTCCGTTTCAATTTCCAGCTGAATTTTGTTGGTGTGCCAAAACATTCACTGCCGAAGCAAATAAATAAATCGCAGCTAACTTATTTTGAATAATGACAATTTGTGTGCAAAATATTATTGAAGTGAACATAAATAGTTACATGTTTAAGCATTTAGGTAGGTGTGTGTGTGTATTTGTCTGTTATTTATTGCCAATTAATGTAGCCACCAAATTCGTGTTGAGTGCAAAGTATTTAACATTGTTTACGTACCGACGTTTGGGTTTGTTTACGGATCATTTATGACCGTTGCACAAATTATTAGGCCATACAAATATTTACGAGTACATTTGCATAAATAATATTTGTAAATATAGATGTGCGTAAGTTTGTCCACATATTACTGTATGTAAGAAAAGCAAGAAAAGCATGGAAGCGCAATTAGGTAGAAAATAGGCGCGATGTGGTAACACTGGCGAGAAAAAAACTTTTTTTCTATATTTTTTGCGATGTTGGTTTGACCAGGGCTTGAACCCAGGCGTTGCGGAATGGAAGCGCGCACTGCTTACCACTACACCACAGCGGCCGACCAAGTACATATACATATAATAAAATTGAAACAGGCCGATGTCTGCACATTATAGATAATAAAGATAAATTAATATGGCGGGCCTTTACTGGACCCACAGAAGCCAAATAAACAATTTTTAGAATTTTTGTCTGCCTGTATGTGTGTTTGTACGTGTCGCACTCGAAAACTAGAGGTCTAATTTAAAATATAGAAGAAAAAATTTGGAAGTTGCCACCTGTTTGAAAATTTAAGTATAAGTAAATTGATAAGATAAAGTAAATATTGCAATATGGCTGTCAAGAGAAATAGATTTGAAAAGGCTTACAGCCGAAAGTATTTTTGTTGAAGGTTGCCACCTACTTGAAAATTTTAGTTTAATTTAACTGATAAGACAAATCGAATATTGCAATATGGGCAACAAACTGAAGACGTTTTGGAAATTTCACTGCCGAAAATTGTTTTGAGGAGGGTTGCCACCTGTTTGAAAAATTTGCTTTAATTAAATTGATAACATTAATGAAATATTAAAAAACGGGTGTCTAACAGCACAAAAATACTTTTAAGGTGCAGTGAAGCACGCCGGTTATGTGCTAGGTTTTAATTAAATTTTTACTTTTGCCTTTGTCACTTCTTCATCTATGTAAATATAGATATATTCAGCTTTACTTTCATGCTTATATTAGTCGTAATCTAAATCTTATTCTTCAACCGTATATTGGGACGTTTTTGGGACATTTAAGGAGCACTTGTTTCGGCCCCAACCATTTCCGTTGCATTTGCCAATTTCCTCCCAACCACCGCTAGAGAAGATCGCCCGCTCTGAAAGTTTAGTGAAAGGTCGAAAAAATGCCGAAAAGTTATAATAAAAATCGCATTATGATTTGAATGTATGTACTTTGGAAGCTTAAAGCTTGTGAAAATCTCGAAAAGCCAGGAAAATGCTTAAAAAAATTCCGAAAACTTACTGATTTATTAATTAATTTCTAATAATATAAGAATAAAGACCCTTCTATAATGTGCATTTGAAGATAATTAGTGTACATTTGAGTGCATATTTGTTTTTTTTTTTGGCATATTATAGGCGCTTATTTTAAATTTTTTTCCTGCTCCCAACTTCTGCCAAGTTACATAAATTTTATCTGATTTTAGTAGGCGTTTTATTGACATTACTTTTAGCACCGCCATAGCTTTTGTTGTTTAAATCCTTATCTTTTTCATCATTCTTATATTTTCTAAATTTATTTTATTTTTTCAAATACGTAACTAACTAAATATCTACGTACATTACTTTCAGTGAACTAGGCAAGCGAAAGTATTTATTTTTCTTCAATAACTTCCCTTCAAAATATCTTACTGACCCCATTTGACTGAACTTTCTTCCAATTCATCACTTCTGTTTTAATATTTACTAACATTTAACTTCGACGATGTAAATACTAGTTTGTGTATAAAATAGCAGAAATACATACGTACATATGCACGCACACAAGAAAACGTGATAACATAAAACATACGCACATAAACAATAGGGTGAAACGGAAAAAATTAATTTTTCGATTTTGAAATTTTAAGTGCGGGAAAGTTGCGCAACATGATCAAATTGAATTGTGTTAAACCACTTTCCGATCGGATAATATTTACGGTCGCCGCAAGCGCCTTAAAGTTTCGAGAAATCTATCAAATTATGGTTTAAAAACAACCACCGATCGACATGTATTTCGTCAAACTGAATCCGAATCTGAGCTCCGCTTGACTCCTAGACCCTCTAAACTTCGAGTAAATTGCAAAAATAGCGATTGTTTTTGCAATTTTCGCAATTTACTCGAAATTTTGAGGGTGTACCAGTCAAATAGACCCTGAGGATTCAGGGGGGCCAAATACATGCCGGTAGGTGGATCTGGTTTAAGCACACACCGTTTTTTGTGTGTGCCGGCGTCAGTGGTCTATGCCACCTTTGGTGCGTTTTTGAGCGTCAAGTGATCGGTGTAAAAATTTCGCTTACGTTCAAAAAATTTAATAAAATTAAGTCTCACTGCGAAAGAAAATGGGAAAGGTATAAAATTAATACAGTAGAAGGTCCGACTTACTTGGTGCGATTAAAATAAGCATAGGTGGAGTTCTCATCTAAGTACATTTAAGAGTTTTTAGTGCTATTCTGTCAAAAATTATCTAATACAAAAGTATGATAATACAAAAAAAAAAAAAATACAAAAATTATATTTAAAAAAATTCTAATTGAGAAGTCCAACAAAATTACAAAATACGAAATAATAAAAAGCAAAAAAATACACATAGTAAAATTTTAAATTAAAAAGTACAAAAAAATTAAAATGAAAAAAAATGTAAGATTTAAAAAAACAAGTAACCTTTAAGCAAAAAAACCGGCTACAATTCTAATATAATAATTTAAGAACAGCGTTAATTTCTTCATTTTTCAATGATCATCTAAACTAAATTAGTATGAGACCACCTCTGGGTACCAATTTTCTTAAAAAAAAATAACTGTAAAAATCGTTGAATGAGGTCAAAAGTTATGAAGTAGCATACATAAAAAAAATATTCCGACAAATTGGCAACATCCACCTTTTCTTGAAGTCGGTAAAAAATTAAAAAAATTTTAAAAATTAAAAAATACGAAAGAAAAAACAATGGGTCCAGTTCATCACCCCGTTCTCCTCGTTTTTACTGATTCAAACTAAGAGTGTTGGTAAGAGTTTACTAATATTTCCAATTGTTGATCCCGCATTTTGGATCCGCCATTTAGCATTTTCAATATCTGATAGCATATTCGTATTTAGCGATCTTGAAAGTTATATATATTGTAACGATTATCCTCGAAACCTCGAATAAATGCTAATGATGACCAAATTGTAGTACAATTAACTTTATTGTACAACAAACAATTTACAATACTTGCTAATATAGTAAAAACACTTTACAATACTTGTTAAAGCAATAACAACGCTTTACTACTTGTTAATGCAATTAAACTTATAGCTTGCTTATTCGCAACTCAATTCTCCGCTCACTTTACTTGTAGCTTGCTGACTTGTAACTCGTAACTAACTCACTTCGCTGTGGCGGCGCCCTTATATACCTGCGCTGGCACTTATGGCAACTCTAGAACATTCTGAAGTTTATCGCTCATTCTCTTTCTCTCGCTGTTCGCAGTGTTCATCCAACTTGATGTTTCTCTTTGTGGAACATTCTACGTCATTCCTCGAACATTCTGCCTATTTCTCGTTGTTCGCTTTGTGTTGCCGCAGTATTCGCCACAATATATATATTCATAAAACCTAAAACTGCTTAAAGCTCACTCACCATTAGGGCTACAAAGGACTGCATACTCAAAATTGTTCGCGAGAATATTTTTAATAAATTATAACATAACCGTTATTTGAGAAATTTTTTGAAAGCTTAAGGCGCCGACCGTAAACGCTATCCGATCCGAAAACGGTTTAACACACAATGCGAGCATTTTACGGAACTTTTTAGACCTATTAGAATTACGAAATTCAAAAATTTATTTTTCTTCTGCTCCAACCTAATAAGCATGTTACAAAACATACATACATATGCACATTTGTATACAGCTACACGCACATACGCATTATTTATTCATAAGAACACGACACTTGAAGGGAGCTCAGTTCATAGCCTGCAACTTCACCCTGAGACATTTTGAACAAATATCTACACAAGCTGACGGGTTTCTAAGAGATACATACATATGTATGTACATACATATAGTATGTAGCTATCTAAATACTACTACTCTGCCAATTTTTCTATTTTTAGTTAAACTCGAATGAATGTTTGTAGATACATACGTACGTTGCATATGCGTATGCTTGCCTTCGTTGGTTATTTGCGAACTCGAATTTTACGATTTTTCAAATGCATTGAGAAACCAACAAAATATTAAAGCTCTTGTGAAGCCATCCACCATCTTTGCAAACTCCTACGACTTTTCTCAAATTCCACGAAAACTTTTGCTTTTAAACAAATATTTACTTTCAGTTTTGTGTCTCACGCACACACACACACACGCACACACAGATATATTACAGAGTGTGCATTGATAGTTTTTGTATGTGCTTAGTTGTGCGTGCATTTTTGTATGTATGCTTGTTTCTGCTCTATCAATTCCATTGTGTTGCTTGCATACCATCAACTATTTATTTTTATCGCTGCTGTTGCTGCATTTGGGGATAACTTAGAACGAAATATAATTTTTTTTTTTGTTTTTTTGCCTTTTCTCAAACTTCACCAGAACGAAAGAAATGGAAAGTTTACGTGTCATACATATGTACATACCTACATATGTACATGTATGTAGCACACTTTTGCTGCTGAAGCTTTTGTTGCGGCTTTTGTGTGTTGCAACTTTAAAACCGAGTAAGTTTTAGAAGCATTTGCCATTGGGGAGAACGTAAGCAAGCCATAAGCATTTTTTAAAATA
>NW_016176373.1:0-9267 GCF_001687245.7 Rhagoletis zephyria
GTGTTATGCTATGCTATGTTATGTTATGCTATATTATGTCATGCTATTTTATGTAATATTGTGTTGTGTTATGCTATATTATGTCTTAAAAACGTCTACGTCACTTCAGACCTCTTCATCTTTCTGTTGATTTCTTATAAGAAATACCTTAGTACCCTATGTAGTACTAACGAGGTAGCATAACCATAACTTTAGCTTTGCTGCAAAAACACATAACAATAACAGTGCAGAAAACGAAAAAAAAAACACAACTATAGCGAAAACACTTCGAGCACACTAAAGCTTGTTACTAAAATTTGAAATTCAATTGAAATGCGCCATGTTGACCACTAAAACGTATACATAAAATCCAGTATGTATGTACATATGGTATGTTTGTAGTTAACACACGAAATATTTGGCCAACAACAACTATAACAACAATGCTAACTACATAGAGGGTAATTGAAAATAGTGTAGCGCATTAGAGGCGAACCAACAAAACAAAAAAAAATAAATAAAAAAATAAAAAATCAAAAAAAAAAAGCAAAAACCATTTGAGGATGGAGTATGTATGTCAGTTTGTTCTCCGCGAGTACTCATACCGGTAAATGCAATATATATGGCGGCAGCAGTAGCAGCAACAGCAACCACCAACAAGAAGTAGCACCAGAAGAAGAAAACGCGAAGTAATGTGAAGTAATGCAATAATAATAAAACCAAAGTTGGCAAACCGTGCGAGTTGAGCGAGCGGCGAATGTGACTGCCTTATGCCGTTTGCCGTCAGTTTGCCCGGCCCAATGATGGCGGGCGTAAAAAGCATGGCGTGGCAAATGCCCTTAACTGGAAAAAGCATAAAATGCCAGCTGATGATGGGATGTTTGTTTATTTATGTTCCTGCTGTGGTGGGCAAATGGGCAAATGGGTAGATGGGCAAATGGGTAGATTGGCAAAGGGGCAGAGAGAGGGTGTAGGAAAACAATGTTGCCTAGATTGAAAATATGGCAATAGTCCGTTGTGGTATGACTTTGGCAAACGAATATAGCGTTGTTGTGGCGGTTGTTGTTTTAATACACAGCAAGTTGACGTGAGCTAATGGAAAATACGCGAAGAAGTTGCGTTTTCACTATTTTAGCTGCTGGCAAAGTCGGAAATGGAATGGAGCGCGCGCGCGCGCACTGATATTGCAGTGAGAAAAGGCAAACAATCAGCTCAATGTAATGCAATGAATGTACAAATGTAGATATACAATTCATTGTCGGCATGAGTATACCTTTTTATACACATATACATTAGACTGCATCACTAAAAAAAAATGTATTATATTTTAAGACGTGCACCAAAATATGTATGTCGGAAAAATGACACTCGTTCATCCTACCTTTCTCTTTCATCCTTTGAATGATTTTATTACTAAATGAATAAAAATGCGTGAGCAAATACCTTTCTAATTATACCTCACAAATCTAAAGCGCAATAGTTTAGGTTCAACTATTAAAGATTTTCTTATAACAAAGGCAAAAAAACAGCATCGAAAATCCCATTATTACGATTCCGTTGAAAATCTTTTAATATTTTTTTTTAATATTTTTATGTAATTTTTTTAAGTTTAAACCGTTTTATCATTTGAGGGGATTTAAAAAAAAAAAAACTTTAAGAGACTATTTTTATTCATAAAAAAATCCATTTTTGGAGTTATTTTAAAAGCGGTCCAGCTCACGTAAATCTTAAAAATTTTCGGAAATATTTTGGTGGACCGTCTTAAAATATAATAGATTTTATAATTCCAATGGAAACACAGTACCGATTTTTGTGTTTTTTTTGTATGGGCAGTGATGCAGTCTAATATACATATGTATGTGACTGTACTGTGTATGTGTATATGAATGTTTCCCCATATAAACAAAGTTTCAAAATAAATAAACAGCGTATAAAATTTCAGTTGAACAGTCGCAACAAAAAAGAGACTTTTGCGAAATAATATTTATGTATACAAAGTTTAGCGTTATGCCGCAGAAATTGGTAGTAGACTTTAATTAAAGAAGCCGATAATTTTAATATCAAATTACTTGTATCTATCTAATTTAATGCGTTTTACCAAGTATTATTATTTCTCGTGTTCAAAAATTGTATCAGCCTTTTCATTACTGTGATCTAAAATATTGACCTGCGATTGAATTCTATGGCTTGAGCAGTATGTGATTTCAGCTAGACAGTGCTACAGGCCACGTAATTTTAGCAAATATGCCGTTAATGTAAGAGATTTTCCCCAGACGAGTCATTTTTAGAGTCCGACCGAAGGTAGTTTTTTTCGGCCGAAGCCGAAGTCGAACCGAACGTTCGATTTTACAATAATAATAATAATATTAACAATAAAAATAATAAAAATAATTATAATAATAAAAATAATGACAATAAAGATGATGTTGTCAGTTAAATTCAACAATTTGTTTACGTTCTCACCAAGTGAGTTTATTCTGCGAAGAGCAGAAAGATAATTTTCAACAACTGCCTTATGTAACTCTAGGGAGATAGTATTCCAATATTTAAAAAAAATCAGCACTTCTAAGAACTCTTTTATATGTATGTACATTCCTACACGCATATTCCTTGATCACAATTTCAAGTTCCGAAGTTCTCAGCTGACAGCTGATTTTAAGAGGTTGCAATACCAATTTTTTTTTTTTAACTGATTATTCAAAATAAATGTATGTATAACTTTAAATAAAAAAAACATGGTGGTTTGTCGATTATTCGGCAAACCGAAGCCGAACAATTGGTTGGACTCTAGTAATTTTTCGCTGGGGCGATATCAATTGGTCACGGAAATCGTGCCATTCGACAACGTTGGACGTTATGTGGGAGCAAGCGAAAGTACGTGTTTATGTGAACAGAACTTTAAGTCTGAATCACTTGAAAATCAAGTTAAGTAAAGGCGGAGAAACTGCCGAGATATATATCAAAAATTGGTCGAAAATCACCTCAAAATTTTCGGGTACGGTGTTTCACCCTTTATGCCAAGGCTCGACTGCCCATTATAAAGGTCCTCAAGTGACTAAGGGTTGACCCAAGTTCGCGTAAGCTAAATAACTAAGAAGCAGATCCAGAGATAACTCCACCTCATTGTGTTCCAAGCAGCTGTTACCGTTAAGACTTTAGGTGCTGTTGAGTCTAGCCGCATGCATATATGCGACGTATTTAGCTTTAAGTGCTCCTTCGAAGGTTCTCGCGCAGCACTCGCTAAACCCATGTACTATCTTCATCCGCCGAAAACGCGCAGTAGAGCTTAAGTCTTACCAGTTAATCGGCCTTGAAATTGTCTGCCATATTGTTATTGCCTGAAATCCATATAAGTTCGATAGCGAATCGGAGTATATGTCCAAATACTAGACCAGTACTACATTCGTAAGTATGCAATCCACAACTTTTATAGCATCCAAATACTTTCGGCAAACGTTGCAGTATTCCGTGAGCTTTAATTGATATTGAGTTCCTCGCAGGAAACACCTCCAGCCATCGTTCCGTCGAAATTTAATTTTTTCGTGCAAAAATTCGCTAGGTTTTGATTACAAAGACCCCTTCCAATATTTACTTGAAGACCCCCTCCAATATTTACTTGAAGACATATGATTGGTGAAGCATCCAGCCGGAACCAGCTTCAGTATGTAAAGGCGGACTAAGGCCGGGAACAGCTAAAACTTTTTAATTTCGGAGGAAAATATTTTGGTCTGGAGATTGTCTGCGTATGTCCACTTTAGTAGAATTTTTCAGAACTTTGGTGCTGGTATACTTTTTCCATACATTCATCATCTGATTCAGATCAAGCACAGAAAACAGTCGCAATTGATGAAACTTTCGCTGTGCAGAATTCTATTTTAGGATATCCGATGTTTTGCCCGATATTTGGTTAAAGAGTGCATTAAAATCGTTTCAGAGGCTCTCATCTAAGGTCGGNTTTAAGATTCGGTTTTATCATTATCTTGAGAAAACATAAAGATAGAGTGCTAGGAAGAGGTTGCCTCAGTGTAGCAACCTAGTGCTTATGGTATTTATGGATCATTGGCATGCCTTAAAGTCCACAATGTCTTCATTCGCGCTAAGTATTAGGCCAACGCTCAACATTTTCTTTTGGCCGCCTTGATTTACTGAAACTTCAAGTGGTCAGCAATGAATGGCAAATAGACCACAAATGGCAAACACTCTGTGTATGAAAAATACAAGCAAATGAAACTATGACCACAGCCATTGACAAAGCCATACCAGTAGTCAGTACCCATTTTGGCCAAGATAAACACACGGACAAAGGAAAAACAAAAATACGCATAAAGTGCAATTGAAAAATGCGGACACCTAACCGCTATTGAAAGAACCTCGAAAGGATAATGGCTTAGATACCACAATTTGGTTGAGAAGTATGTACTGTGATGTTGTAGTGGAATGCGGAATGAAAGCTACATACATAGTACATACATGTGTATGCACCAGGGTTTTTAGCAAACATTCGCATTCGCATTCGGTTCTGCTTTAATTTTAGCATTCACATTCGCAATAATCAATACAGAGCTTTGCGAATGCGAATGTTGCGCAAGTGCACTGATAAAATGTTTAACTAACAAACTAAATTGTAAATTGTAGCCAATATTTTTTGCTTATGGCGAAGCGACGTTAGGTCATGTTACAATAACATTTATTTGGTTTTTGTCATAATTCCCAAAGTAAGGAGAATATGTAATTGAAAGTGAGAAGGATATATCCGACATTATTATATTCTTATATCTCAATAAAACAAGTAATTTTTAAACAAAAAATATAACCGACTTCAAGTCTCATATAAAAATTTTGGATTACCGTTAATTTATTCATGCTCCAATGATGGTTCTAAACTCAATTGGTATGAGACCACCTTTTCGATAAAAAAAGAATTTTCGAAATCGGTTGGCGAGGCTCAATGGTAAGCGGTAACATACATAAAAAAAAAGTTCGGGGAATTGATAAACTTCTAATTTTTTGAAGTAGGTTAAAAATAATTAATATAGCCGAAAGTTACCTCAAGTGGTGGCCAATCGAAAGGAATATAAAATATTGTCAAGTGTTCCAAGCGAGCACTTATTTAGTGGTGCAATTTCGATTTAACTTTTAGACATCCGAATCCACAGTCACAACCGCGGATGTCTAAAATTCCACATTCGCAACATCACTAACGTGTGGTAAGTATGTACGTGTGTGCAAGAACAAGTAAAACGAAACGCGATTGGTTTTTGCTATGTGGACAGGCGGGGAGCAGTTATTTGCACTGACATACAAATACTCGTAAATGAATAAATAGAGATGAATGCTCTTTTTGGTTAATTCGAGCTGATGCGGATAAATGAAGAAACATTAACAATAAATTAAAAATAATATGAAAACAGTCGAAATTTCACACTCTAATGATTTTTAGAATTAGAAAACGTTTTTTTCTACCAGTGTTCGTTCCTCGGCAGGCAATGCCAAACTTCCGAGTGTATTCTTGCCTTGAAAAAAAAAAATCTTCTAATAAACCCATTTGCCGATCGGAGGTATTGTTCAATTTTAGGTCCCTCCATTTATGTTATAACTTCAGGACGTACACCGGAAATTAGAGGAGAAGCTTGGCCGTACACTGTATGCGTCAAAATATTGCACTGTGCGACAGTAAATTTTACACACGCAAAAATGAATAAATTCTCGAAATTATGGGCAAAATATTGTAAAACTGCGTTTTTAATTTTTCACTCTGACATCCGGATTTCTTTGCAAGGACTTTGAAATTTCATAAACATGATTCATTCAAAAAATTATTTGAAAAATTTCAGTGCAATGTAGAATAACAAAAAGAAAAAGAGAGAATCCTGTGGAATTCAAAAATTGTAAATTTTTTGGTTCATAAGGCCAAATGGGCATGGAAAATGACATTTTAAAATTTTATCCTTGAATATGCTTGAAAATTTGCCATATTTATTTTTGAGAAAATTATGCATTAAGAACTAATATGCACACGACCACATCCTCGAGTATCGTCCTCCAAACTTTAACTAAAAAAAAAAATGAATTAAAATGCACACTTTCAATACTTATTCGTCCTTATAAAACAAAAACTTTCACCTGTTTTCCAATTCTACAGAATTTTCTCTTTCATTTGGTACCCATATTGTTATTGTACGTTCCACTGATTTTTTTAAAATAATTTTTTGAATTTTAAAGTCCTATAAAAAATCCTGGCGTCAGAGTGAAAAATTAAAAAACGCAGCTTTACTATATTTGGCCCATTGTTTCGTGAGTATATTGATGGTTTCGTATGTTTTGAATTTTTCTTTTGTTTTTGTCGCACGGTGTTGCTATTAAATTAAGTTGTAAGCAATTTTTTCTTTGACTAGATTTGGTAAAGGATTTTAATTGCATTTACACTGAGGGCCATTGTTGCATTGAGTTGCGAACACTTGCGAAATTTTATCCTTCATTAGCACTCGCGTTAAATGTGCTGGAGTGTTTGGAAAAAAACACTAAACACACTATAAAATAAATCACTTGCTGCCACGCACATATACGCACATACAAAAACACATAAAGTTCACTTGCATAAGCTGCAGTAGTTATGTATTTTCGAACTAAATGTGTATGTATGTAGGTGTGTATGTCTGTGTGCCTCATGAAATGTAGTATTTCCTCTTTATGTTAGCCACTTATTTAAACTAACCAGATCGTAACTATGAGCGTAAGCAAATAAAATAGAATGTAAATAATTCTACTCGCTAGTGCAAATGAGTTGCTTGGCTGAATTATGTGTTTACACACATATGTACATACATACATATTTACTGCTAATTCGAATGAACTGGTTGTAATTGCCATAAAACATGGTTTGCTTCGCTCACTTCCGGTTTTAGTAAATTATTATTTTTTCTTACTACTTATTCATTAGTGAGTTATGTAAAGTAATATTTTTTTTTTTATAAAAATGCTTGAAAAGTTTAGTAGGAATTAACTAATACATATATTTCATACTGGAAAGACTTTAATATTTTACACAAGAAATTCCGATAAGGGGCACAAATTCTTATTTCGTTTGGTTTGCTTGAAAAGCAAAACATTCGTAGAACCCCGACAAAAATCTCCAAGTTTTTTGGAAAAACTGAAAGCTTTTCATTCGTCATTCATTCGACCAGAGGTGAAACACCAGGAATCTCTCACCAGTATGGTCGGAAAACTGTAAAATAAAAAAGTTGGCATCCCCATTTGGCGCCTCACAAGGACGCCATAGAGGTTGTCCTGTGTGATAGCATCTGATTTTGAGTTGTAACCAGCGCCTTTTATTAATCCCCGCTAGCTCCTCAGGATGATTCAAGCGAAATACTTTAATCTTATTAGGAAGTATTGTGATGACTTCAAGGTTTAAAGGGCTTAACGTCTATGCCAGGCTTCGATTATATAGCAGGTCGTTAAGCACATTGCAACCATTGAAGAGTAAAGCGCAAGGAAGAGCTAGTTACGACCACCACCAGAGGGACTTATCTCTGACCTTAGGGTGTTTATGAAGGCATGAGATGCCAGAGCTTCTCTGTAGGCAGACGAGAAAACCTTGAAAAATCTATCCAGCCAGTTTTCGAAAAGCACCGAGTTCTCTTCTGATGTATCAGGGAGAGCTAACTATAGATGTCTGCAGTGCATATCCCACTTTAGACAACCAAGATTTCTTAAGTGTGTGCTAAGACGACACGTTTCGTTCAGAGTAAATAGAATTTTTATTTCATCCGAAAAAGGTTTCATCACTATGAAGTCTCCGATCACAAATACGAGATAATTAACAAATCACAGGAAATCAGAATGCGTTCCTCCCGGGTGGCAGTTAAAAATGTTGTTTAACTTTGAGACCAAAATCCAATAAAGGCGCCGAGAATTTGTCAGTAACGTAGGTGTTGTCATTCTCCCATGGCTTCCCCCCTCTTTCCTCTACCCTAACCCCTCTCTTTTCCGGCGGAAGCAGTCCGTTTTCCTAACCTAACCTAGCCTAAGGCGATAACATACAGAGCTATTCGGCTGCTCTTCTCTTCTGAAATTAGATAAGAGGAACCCTTTCAGTCCAGTTCTGGTGAACATGCAGGCCCTTATTTTACCTGCGTTATTCGTCGACAGGATGGAACGTTTTTTTTGTGACAAAATCTATTATTTCGAAACAGAGAGTGAAACACTTCTAACGGTATTTTATAGCTGAAGTGATAGAAAAGATTATATTTCTTCTGCTTTCAGTTGCTAATATCATCTCTTCAACTTGTTAAGATAAGAGTCGCAGGGAAGCTTTTACGCTCTGAATCGCCTCCCTTAAGCTTATCACAGATACCTTGATGGCAGGTTGAATGCTTGCTATAAATATCTACTGTCCTGTACCAGATATTTCTTTGAGACCACCTCACCAGACCTTTAATTGTAGATCGCAGGGTCTCACTGTCTGTCGAAATGAACTAGCTTAGGAAGGGACTCATTAAGTCATCTGCTACGAAACAACTTTAGTAACTTTCGGTGTGCGAAGCAGGAACTCGTTTAGAAGAAGCTTCTATATCAGAGGATACAGAAATTATCCGAAAAGTTGTGTAACCAAAAAAATTTTTTTTTTAAATGTTGCACTTACGCTTGGAGCATTTGTCAGCATTCGTGATTGCCTGTACCTATGCACATACATATATATGTATGTATTTTGCTCTGTCTGCCTCTTGGATTTCTTTTATATGTATGTGTCCTTGTGCGACTTTACATTCAAGAACAAATTTGCATTCCTTTATCCACGCATGTTTTTGCATTCCACAATTGTGTTGTATGTACATAAGCGTGTATGCATGTACCTATGTATGTGTGTGTATAATAAGTAGAATGTGTGACTGTACGCGTTCTGGCACTCATTGTTCTCCTTCCCACTAGATTAATGGCAGCTGCATTATTCTACTTCCGCTTTTGTTTTTGGCGACCAAAAAGTGCACTACTGTTTAGTAGACAAAGTACATATAAAAAAAAAAACAAAAAAAAATCTGTGGCAACACTGGACGAGCATGCTTTGCATTAGTGCGTTAGTGTGAATTTCCTTAGCTTGTTACTATTTTGCTCGGCTTTACTTACTTACGGCATAGCGCAAAGTATGTACGTATTTTGTTTCCTATTGTGACTTCTTCTCGTTTTCCTTCTTTTCAGTTAGTTATTTGCCTACTTTGTTTGCTTGTTTGTTTGGCTCAGCTGTGGCTGTGGCTGTGACTGTGGTTGCGAGTTTCTTTGTTTCGCCTA
>NW_016176374.1:0-9267 GCF_001687245.7 Rhagoletis zephyria
AACCGTTTTCACCTCTGAGGAGCGCATTTATTTCAGGGTGATATCCTGCCGAGCAGCTGGTGACAGGGGGTTTATAAACGTTGAATATTTCGAGCTCTACATTGCCTGACCGGATAGCAATACCCTGCGCATTCACGGTGTGCCTGAACCCACTGTAAATACGAAGTAGTGGCACATCCTATATTCTTTTTTATATGTTTCCTTATGTGTTTTATAAACATTTAAGACCGAAAATGAAATAAACGCGCGAACAGTTTTTGAAAAAGTCAAAATTTACGGAAAAAACTATAATTTTCTTTAAACTTTCCGATTCTTTCTTTCCTTTGAATTTCTGTAGTTTAGTTGCGGGGTTACAAGAAAACTATGGCAAGTACAATCGCTACAGTTTTGCACTTGCACTTGGCCGGTGTAATGTCACATGCAAGTACTTATCCATGCACTTGGTGGTCCGCATCCAGAGATAATCTTTATGTCAGCGGTGAATATTAAACGATTGGTGACTGTATAAACAATTATACTAATTGGTGTGAAAGTGGAGCAATAAGGGAAAAAGCTAAGTATTTCTAGTACTACATAAACCCTCCTATTATATCATGTGATATTAATACAACAGTTACATTTAATGATAAGAGTTGTAAATGACCGTAAAGACAGTGAAAATTGGATCCAAGCTTGCAATGTCACTCCAGAAATGGCACATGGATCACCTGCTTTTAATGGTATTTCTTGTAAACTATTTTTGAACAAAGTAGCCCTTTTGAGCGAGATTTATAGCGATGACTGTTGCAAGTATGCGGAATGCTTATGAAAGCTGTGTCCTCTTGTTTCACTTGCGATCTAAAGGGCAACTATCAGGGCGCAATATCGAAATTTAAGAAGAGCCACCATCCACTAATTGTTAGTACCAAGCCGAAAGTTCACGTAGCTGAGTCCTTCAGCAAGAGAAGCAGCAAAGGGCTTGGCTTTTTTAACAAGCAAGGAGTAAAATCAGTCCCCCATGATTTTAGCGAAACTCGAAGGAATTACATAGTGTCACCTACTCATCCCAAACATGTAGACAGAATACTTACAGCTGTCCAAGCCTACGACAGTCGACATATTTGCTTCTTTTGTTCATAAGTGCATAATTAGGAATTTAGTTATAATCTTTTAATATTCAAAACTGAATTGCATGTTATGTTGATAAATATTATATACATACAACTTACTTTATGTTCTTTAATTGATATTAACAATCACATACCACCTTATTTTTTAGTCTCCTGTTGACTGTAAAGCTGATTGGAAAGGCTTCGCGGATATTACTGAAAGCGCTTCGCTGCACTACCCACACCAACCGACGTTCACGTAGGTGAGCGTAAATTCTGCAGGGTTGTCACTGCCTCTGCTGCCCGCTTCAGCCCAGCGGGATGCATCTCGGACCCTTGTCCGAATTTTCTTGCTGAAGCGGCTGTCCTAGCCGATGAGCAGGACAACCTTCGTCAGGCCGATCCCGGAAATCCCCGTATTACGAACGTACATAAGCGGAAGAAATGGGAAGAGCATCTGAAGACCTGCAACTTCGCCTCTGGTGTGAGTCAGCTTTGATCAACCGTTAGGTCATTGTCCAAATAGACTTTGAAGATCACGCTTCGCCGGACCCGGAGCGATGAGGGAGCTATTTTAGCCGCCAGTTCATACTGCATCCTCCGGTGGATTAAGCCAAACTTCGCGTGACCAGAAGGCTGCACAAACTGCCAAGGTCTAGTGCGCCTCTTGTTTTCACCAGCGGTGACGTAAGCCATCGGGAAGGCAAAGCTTCCAAAGCCATTGGACCCGACGGAATGTGCATGCTGAAGCTGAAAAATTTGGGTCCAACGGGAGCAGCGTACCTAACGGAGGTCCTCAATTTGTCAGTGGCCACTCTCGTCATTCCAGGCATCAGGAAGATGGGAAGAGTGGTCCCACTGCTCAAACCGGGGAAACCAGCCAACAAAGGAGTCTTATCGCCCGATAACCCTTCTTTCTCCGGTAGCGAAGACACTATAGGCCTTGCTACTCCCGTATTTTACAAACAACCTGACCCCAGCAAAGCATCAGCATGGATTCCGTAAAGTGCACGNTCTCGTCATTCCAGGCATCAGGAAGATGGGAAGAGTGGTCCCACTGCTCAAACCGGGGAAACCAGCCAACAAAGGAGTCTTATCGCCCGATAACCCTCCTTTCCCCGGTAGCGAAGACACTATAGGCCTTGCTACTCCCGTATTTTACAAACAACCTTACGCCAGCAAAGCATCAGCATGGATTCCTTAAAGTGCACGGCACAACAACCGCACTTAACGCCATAAATACCCAGATAACTCGTGGCCTAAACCGAAAGCGCCCCTGTGAGTAGCGCTGAATCCGTCTAATGCGTTCGACACTACTACTACTACTACTACAAGAACGAAAGACACAAGATCACGCACGAACGAAAGAGAGAAAAAAGTAAACAACCTCTGGACCCGACAGCTTATCGACAGGCTTTGAACGGCATTCACAGAGGCAGTCTCGAGTTATGTAGACTACCGACCTGTGAATGCCATTCCGGGCACACAACCACCAGACGTGGACGTGACAGAACTTGGTCTACCTCCGGAGACTCGGACCACGATAGCCCAACTGCGCTCTGCAACAGGTTGAACTCATACCTGAGCAGATTAAACGAAGATGTTCTCAATGAATGCCCGGCAAGCGAAGACTCGCCCCATGACTCACATCATCTCTTCGTATGCCCTCTAAATCCCACCACGCTAACGCCCCTGTCCCTATGGACAGACCCCGTCGAGGCTGCACGCTTCCTAGGGCTGCCGTTAGTAGAGCTTGACAACAACGGTTGGGGGACCAACCGAACTGGGCGGCGTTGTTGTAGCCGCTACAACAACAACATTCTCCTGTTGAAATTCAAAGGAAAAAAGAAATCGAAAATTAAAAAAAATATATATATAAATTTTTTCCTAAAACCCGAAAACTGTCCGGAGGATTATTTTCTTTTGGGTCTTAAATTGTTGGAAAAAATATAAGTAAACGAATGAAAAAGGAATATAGAATGTGCTATGACTTCATTGTTGTATTTATTGTAGCGGTTACAACAACCCCGCCCAGATCGGTTCATATCTCAGTCGTTGTCAAGTTCCACTAACGGCCGCCCAAGGAAGCGTGCAGCCTCTATGGGGTCGGTCCACATGGATAAAGGTGTTAGGGTTATTGGGTTTTGCGGGCATACGAAGAGATGCTTCGAGTCATGAAGTGTCTCTCCGCATGCCGGACACTCATTCGGCACATCCGCGTTTAGTCTGTTCAGGTATGAGTTTAACCTGCTGCAGTAGCTAGAGCAAAGTTGGGCTATTGTGGTTTTTGTCCTCCGAGGCAGATGAAGCTCCGTCTCGTCTATGTCCGGTGGTTGTGCGCCTAGAAGGGAATTCACAGGTCTGGAGTTCACATAACTCGAAACTAACTCCCTGTGAATGCCGTTCAGGACCTGTCGATATGCTGACGGGTCCAGAGGTTGTTTAATGAACCTCTGGACTTCGTCCGTCAGTTCGTAGAGATACCTCCTGACATGCCTGGGCGAGGGTTCTTCTGCAAGAAGCTGCCCATTCGGTGACCACGTCTATGGCTCCCGACAGGGAACTGCTTGCAGAGCATGGTGTTATGCTCCATCAGAAGGCATCCTGTCGCTGTCCGTAGTGCGGTGTTCTGATTTGTCTGCAGCTTCATCCACTGCGTTCTACTAGTCCCCGGTGACCACACTGGTGCTGCGTAATTTAAAACCGGCCGGCTTATTGCCTTGTATGTTGCCAGCAACGTTTCTTTATCTTTGCCCCAAGTACTGCAGGCTAGAGACTTGAGGACCTTGTTGCGGCTCTGTACTTTGTTGACAATAGCGGTTGCGTCGGCAGATAAGGAGAGCAGACTGTCGAAGGTTACTCCGAGTATTTTAGGGTTATTCCCCGTCGGAATTGGTGGATCATCGACGTGAACTCCCAGCGGTAGCCTGACCTCCTACGTCCAGGTGGTGAACAAGGTCGCAGAGGATTTCGTAGGGGAGAGGGCTAGGCTCCTTGCAGTGAAGAAGCGAGAAAGTTCGGAGAGATACCCATTTACTTTCGAACACAAATCATGAATTCTATTTCCAGTCCCCATGATCGAGCAATCGTCGGCGTAGGAGACAATCGAGGGAGTTTAGAAATGTAAAACTTACAAAGTAGCGGGAAAGGACACCACCCTGTGGAACCCCATGTTTTATTTTTCTAAGTTTGCTCGATTTGTCTCTAAACATTACCGACGAGTGTCGACCACTCAGATAATTCTACGACCACCGTTTGAGCCTCTGTGGGAGAGAGGAAGCCTCTATATCTTCTAACAGCGTGGAGTGGCCGACGGTGTCAAACGCCTTTGACTTATATCTCTGACTGTTGGGGCAAGGTGCTGTGGCATGCAGGCATGCTAGCGAGCCCTGGCTAGCTCGTCGGTCGGGGGGGTCATTTCCACCCACCTCACCAGCAGAGACATAAACAAAATTTACTCATGCCTGTGTAGAAGAAATAGGTAGCATAAGTCGTATTAAACTGTTAGTATAGAAGACCAAGTGAAATAACATAGTGATAGAAGAAACTGTCCAGTCAGGTGGAGTCAAACCCTCCCCCTCTACTTGTTAGTGAAGTAGCCTTGAACTTTGCCGTGACTCCCACTATTCGCAAAGTTCCTTATTCCTGACATACGTCCGTCTTGTCTACGTCCGTACTAGTCCGAGTCAGTCCGACATCACGCCGTCATATCCTCTTCCCCCCTTATTGCCCTAGTGCAACACTCACACCAACCTGAAAAATTTAGCAACTCATAATCTCACCACCAAACCGCGATTAAAGATTTTTCAGTTCATTCTTCTTTCTGATATACATGTATATTTCACTAATACATTACCATAACAATCTTATGGACTTTAATTCTAATCTCTAAATTCCCTAGCAAACTCAATCCTCTTAGGTTAATTCAAAATTTCATTAATTTACATAGGTAGGTATAGGTATCTATGCCCTATCACATGCAATATACGTATAAAAAGTATGCTAAGCTTATTTAGAGATAAATTTGTACTTCGATACAAAGCAAAGCAGCGTAACAACAAAGAAAAAGAAAAATATGAATGAAAACAAACGAAATTATTATTATATTTTGTCCCTCTTATTCGGCCACGACTGTGATCTATGTACTATTAAACTTCGCCACTCTGACACATCGTAAAACAAAAAAATCCAAAATTGCAATAAATATGTATGGGCATTCATATTCATATATACACAATTATTGAGACGAGCTAGAAGGCAAATAAGAAGGCAATTATTCCACTTATCATTCTCTCCTGCGATGAAGGTGCCTGCATCTAAGGTAGTAGGTGAGCTGAAAACTAAATTCATAAAAACAACATGCCTTGCCTTCCAATATTCAAACTGATCGGATGAGTGCGGCCATTGAGTACATTAATTCACAATGTCACTTTCATTTGGACAAAATAATCACCGCGTGCGGAAGTGACGGGAACCATCTTAATTAATAAATAAAATCTGGCAAAGATTTAATCTATCGTGGGCTACTTATAATAAAGTTAATCATCTAAAACTAATAAGGATTGGAAATACCTAGGCAAAAACGAATTTATAAAAACAAATTAAGTCGTAAGAACGCGATAAACCAAAATCTTGCTAAAGGAAATAAACTAACCTAAAAATTCACGTAAAGCTGGAGCTAATTCATACTAATATAAGTATACTAACTACTAACAAAACTTCGCAGAAGGAAAAAAATCAGTAAAAGGAAAACGAGTGCATTGCAGTTTCCTTCCTGTTTTGCAGCTTATTGCATTTTAATGTCGTTAGTACATAGATGTCGGTGCATAAAATTTCGGTCATTGACCCGCTTCTAACTTCAGTTTATGTATATATTGTTACAGCTGACTTGTTCACATATGTACATATATATGTGCAGCGAAGCTCGCTTGAGAAAGTCTGCAAGTCGAGATTTCGTAGTTTTGGGGTCCCAACGCCCCTCCTGCCTGGTTTGGATCTGAAATATTTATTGCCTCCTTTAATTTTTTTGTTTCAAGTGTTATCGTTTATTTATATGTACATAAATATATTATTTTTAATCAGATTATTTCATTATTTTATTTTAGTATGTGACTTGCGTTAAGATCTGTATGCGTGCATGTACATAGGTTTAATTTATAACTCTTGGTCATCTTTTCCTTAACTTAGCTTGTATCTACTTATTGTCATTAGATTTAATTTTTAATTTCTTAATCGGATTTTAAATTTAATTTAATTTTAGTTTTATTCAATTTAAATTTAATTTTATTTTAATTTCCTTTTAATTAAGCATAATTTTATTTTATCTATTTTTTTAAATTTAATTTCACTGTTATTTTAATTTAAAATTAAATTTTTCTTTAATTTAATTAAGCGCCCTCGCCGCTTTTCTCCCGTTCGGTATATTTTAAATTTACTTTAAGTGCATTTAGAATTCACTTGACTCTGTTTTCTCCTCGTTTTCAACCTCCAGTCTCGTAAATTCGGCACGCTTATTCGGTTTTTGAATTATTTAACTTTTTGTTTTATTTAAATTCCTTGTTAAAATTCATTATAATGAAAGATTTCACGACTTATTCAACGGGGCTTCGAATTGCGTTGACTCACCTCTTCTAAACTGGTTTCCCAAACGGCATTCCTCGGATGTCCGCAATCTCGATTCGCCGTTTTAACGGGCTGAATCCTTTGTCACCGTTTAAGTAAAAACTTCACTATTGATTATTACTTTGTGGACGATTAAAACTTGCGTACCACACTTCTAACTGCTTTCAGAGCACACATCAATCTAATTTTTGCCCTTGGCTGGCCTACTGATCGTGCCCCCGATGCTCTTGTGGCCCGAGGAAATTATCTGCAAAAGATTTTCATTCAATCGATACACGCATACGCACCCGTTCTTCCACATCCCGGACATAAACATATTTGTTAACACACACACATATTCAAGCTTTGATCAAACAATTCCTTTCACACAACATTATGCTAACAGTGACACAGATATGTGGGTTCTGGTTTGAAGGTGTTTGATGGGTTTTATGCGGCTTTCGACACAAAAGGCTGCCGCTACAAGGTCCAACGCTACTAGACTAGTTCTCTCACAGGGACGGTTGCGGTTAAGGCCACGTGTTATCTGAGTGTTTATGGCGTTAAGTGCACTTTACGGAAACCATGCTGAGGCTTCGCTGGGGTCAGATAGTTTGTGAAATACGGGAGCAGCAAGGCCTCTAGTATCTTCGCTACCGGGGAAAGGAGTGATATCGGTCGATAACAACCTCCTTTGTTTGCTGGTTTCACCGGTTTGAGCAGTGGGACCACTCTCCCCACCTTCCAGATGTCTGGGATGATGAGAGTGGCTATAGACATATTGAGGACCTCCGTAAGGTACGCTACTCCCGCAGGACCCAAATTTTTCAGTAGCAGCATGCATATTCCGTCGGCACCCATGGCTTTGGAGGCTTTCGCCTTTCCGATGGCCACCTGAACTTCACCGATAGTGAAAGCAAGGGAGGCACAAGCTGTTGGCAGTTTGTGCAGCCTTCTGGTCACTCGACGCTTGGCTTTGTTCACCGGAGGACGCAGTATGAAGTGACGGCTAAAATAGCTCGCGCATCGCTCCGGGTCCGACGAAGCATGGTCGCCGAAAGAACTTTCGACCCTGTCGTCGTGCTTCGTCGGACTGGACAGTGACCTCACGGTTGACCAAAGCTTACTCACACCAGAGGCGAAGTTACAGGTCTTCAGAAGCTCTTCCCACTTCTTCCGCTTATCTACGTTCACTAGTTGCCGAATCTCCGCGTTGAGCTCCCTGATACGGGGATTTCCGGGATCGGCCTGACGAAGGCTGTCACGCTCATCGGCAAGAACAGCCGCCTCAGCCGGCAAATTTGGACGTGTGTCCGTTATGCATCCTGCCGGTACGAAGCGAAGTGCAGGAGCAGTGACAACCCTGCGGAACTTACGTTCACCAAGGTGGCCGTCGGTTGGTGTGGGGATCGCTGTGAAGGTGTTTTCGGTAAACTCCGCGTAACCTTTCCAATCAGCTTTAGAAAAGTTGATATAGGTCCGGTGTTTGGCGGAGGCAAAGTCGGTTGGTTTATCTATCGAGATGACTATGGGTAGGTGGTCTGATGCTTAAGTCAGCATAGGTCGTCATGTTATGCTGTTTATCAGACCAGCGCTGACTATGGTGATGTCTGGCGAGCTACTGCAGTTACCCATAATCCTGGTGGGTGCGTCGTCGTTCATTGTGCAGAATGTCGAATCGTCTATCTGCTCAGCCAAGTCTGTTCCCCTACGATCGTTTGACAGGCTTGAGTGCCAAAGATCGTGGTGCGCATTAAAGTCACCTACTACCATACGGTTTTCACCTCTGAGGAGCGCACCTATATCAGGGTGATATCCTGCCGGGCAGCAGGTGACAGGGGGTATGTATATGTTAAATATTTCGAGCTCAACATCGCCTGACCGGATAGCAATGCCCTGACATTCTAGGGTGGTATCCCTGCGGTCGATGTCTGCTTCGATAAGACGATACTGCACGGTGTGGTGCGTGATGAACGCTAAGCCACCACCATTTTCTCGCTCGCGATCTCGACGGTGCACGTTGTACTCGGCGCAATTCGACAAATTTGAATTGCTGTGCAACTTCGTCTCTTGAACCGCAGCTATCAATATACCATGCCGACACATGAAGACGGTTAAGTCCTCGATCTTGCTCTGTAGCCCCTTGCAGTTAAACTGAAGGAGCTTCATGTGGTTCGGGAGACGCGTCGTCATGTGGGATGTAAGGGATGTGTGTGTTCTTACCGCCGTTGCCTGTGTGCGCTGCTGTGATGGTTGCCGCCCTGTGGTGGTGGCGGGACGCGTCGCAGTTGAGGTCTGCGACCGAGCAGCGCAACACGGGCCCTCGAAGTTCCCAGTCCAATCTCACGTGGTACGCAGACCTGAGCATGCCCTAAAGTGGCACCAGCCAAGGCAGGTGTTGCACTTGACTGATGTCACATTACTGAATATCCTGGTCTTACATACCGTGCAGATTGTAGGAGGTACTAGGAGTTGTTGGCGGCGGCGTGTGGGTGGTCGTGCGGTTGTGTCTGTTATGTGGTCCGACGCGGTTGTGGTGTGGTCTATTGTGTTGTTGTGTTGTGGTGCTGTGGTGTCT
>NW_016176375.1:0-9266 GCF_001687245.7 Rhagoletis zephyria
CTGCGTTAAACTACGACTACATTAGACAGTTAATCACTGAGTACCTGACGTCCTTTTGGAAAACTAGAACCACTTATTGTATCCTGTTTTGGTGGAGGCTTCCAGATTAGGCACAAAAAGCCTGCTTCTAAGAGACTTAACCTCCGTTCGCTTAGGGCAGGAATTGTGTTGCCGTTGTGCGCCTAAAGGCGCAATTCGACCCTTTCAATATTCTTTAACCTGAATTTTTGAAAATGGTAATTTTTTGATCCTGTTGCAAAATTTTTTGACACTTTTGCCCTTTTTCAGAGATTATTTTAGGAAATGCCAGCAGAACCATGCTATAAAAATACTTCCTCCTGTAAATACGAAAAAGCATTATCTCGATTTCTGTGCACGTTTGCAACCCTGTTTTAAATTTTGCTGTTATTGTTACTTGTATAAGAAACAACAACGATCTTTTGGTATTAAATTAAGTGATTATTTATTTACAATAGTTGAAACCTCAGATTTATTCTTTTATAGGTATAAAAAAGCAAGATAGATGGTGACCCTTTTTTCATTAAGTACCGCCTTTTGCGGCAACACTGGGCAGGACCCTCCAAGAGGATATGTTCCGCTGTCTCCTATTTCATTCTGCATCTCCTACAGATCTTAGCATAGGTGCGAGTCAGTTTGAAGGGTCCGATGCCATGGAAAATGTCTCGTTAAAATACCAACCAAAAGTATATCGTTCTCTCCTTCAGGGATAGGCAAAACTTAGTGAGCTTAAGCGACACTCTCTTCACATAATCAACTTGTACACTCTGCTACTTTGTCTTTTGGTCCATACCTTCTGCGCTTTTCCGACCATGGACAAGTCGAGCTCCCGTTTAATAGCTAAGGGAAAAATCGGCACTTCCTCTATCAGCATGGTTTCCGTATCATAAGTGCTGGCAAAGAAATAGCTGATACTCTAGAGAAATGCGGAACCCGACGAAGTCTCTGTGATCCGTCCAAAGAATGTTCTGTAGATATTCTCTGAAAGTCGCAGAACTTTAAACATGCAGCCCACTGACGTACATATGTTTAAGGGCAAAAGGCTATGTGAGAGATGTACGAGTATAACTTCTGCTCATGAAGTCTCTCAGTTGCTGCTTTCCCTTAGCCGGAAAGGTTTAAGAACTCTCACCGGTTATTTGGCAGCACTCTGCAGGCTAAAGAAGACTGTAGAATATATGTAAAATGGAACGCTCTGAGTAAAGCTCGCGATTTCACAAGTAGTATTATATATACATATACATATATATACATATATACTTTGGAGAAGCATTACTTTATAAATAGCCTAAGGCTAGAGGCTGTTTTTTTTTGTAAGTCTCTCTATGCCATTGGCACTAAATAAAATGGAAACTAATTTTGTGCTACCTTCTGCTGTGTTCTTCTCTAATTATACATATATATATATAGTTTATCTTCTCAAGATTATGTTTATTAGCTTAGAATTTGTATGCCCACGTACTCATTGTGATGGAAGTTTGTGTAAATTTGTTTAAGAAATTTTAGCACAACAGTTCATTCAATGCCGTCACCTGAGCTCTTCCATCCTGCTCTTTCGCGACGGCAACGCACTTGTAGTGGAGCACACTTAACTCCTCTGTCGTTCTCACTCTAGAGTCTAGACGACTTTCAACTAGTTGGCCTTCATGGCGGCTTTTATAGAAGCAAATTAATAGTTTTCAAGTTCTCTATCTTATTTTCGTTATTCGCAATTATTTATTGTTAAATATATTTATATGAATTTTTTGTTGCTTGTGTAATAAATCTTTATACATATTAGTAAATTGTTGTTTTTGCCATAATGAATGTATTGTTGGCATTTGTTATTTATTAAGGAAATTTGAGGAAACGCCACGCCACGGCACACATTCATTTTCGATTTTATTTTGTGCTTTCCGCTTTCCGCTTTCCGCTCTCCGCAATTCCTTTGATTTCATTTTTATTCGTTTTCATTGACATCGGACGTTTTTTCTTTGCTGATTGCTGATTTATTTTCAATACTGTTTTTTTGTTTTTTTGCATCCTCCAATAGACGAACCAAATTTGTATGAATACTTTTGTGTGTACGCCGTGTGTTTGTATGGAGAACGCTTAAAAAGCTGCAGCTAAAATAGCGACAAATACTTGCATAAGTAAATACAAAATGAAGTAGATTCAAGGCGAAGTAGTGGGAAGGTGGTGGTGCCGAGGTGGGTCTGTGCGGCGGTGCGGCGCAGTGGTGTGTTGTGCAGTTCGTGCATTCAAGGTGAGGTCCAAGTTTTTTGCAGTTGCATTTATTTAGCGTTTTTGTTTTGTTTTTATATTTGTTGTTGCTGATGTTGTTGCCTGCGAATTTGATATTTTACTGACGTTTTGGTTGTTGTTGTTGTTGTTGTTATTTTCAACTATTCCTACCTTTGCTTGGCTACGGTCGGCAGTCGCTTACAATTGGCTTATTCTTGGCAAAGCTAAAAAAATCAGAAACCAACAAAAACAATAAAAGTTATCCATTGAAACTGGAAAAGCACGACGACATAACGTCTATATGAATGTTGTTATTGGTATTGTCAAAAACACTGTTACCAACTAACAAACTCGCTAACAAGCCCATCAACCCAAAACACCAACAAAAATCGCTAATTGTTGCCGCAAATTTCAGTTCGTCACATTCGCTAAGCTGCCATTGGATGATATTTTCGTCATTTGCCTTCGGTTCTTTCGTTGGTGTAGTTGCTGTTCCATTTGCTGTGATTTGTTGTAGCCTTTTTTTTTTGGTGGGAAGCTTCAGTGTGCGACCGTAAATATTTGCTTTGTTGTTGTCTGCATTTGAAAGTCTTTGCAACACATACATACATACATGTAGGCAAATGTGCATATGTAAATAGGCAATAGGTATGTTTGGATAGTGCTTGCACTATAGTAGTCCGTTTAGCACTTTTTCGTATTTCGAGGTGTGAAGTAGAATTTGGTTCGCTAAAAACCAACTGGCGATGAACTGTGAATGCAGCTTCAAAGGTCATTGTGATTAGGCACCTACATATTTGCCTACTGTCAAACAGAATTTTCAGAAGCTTAACAATAGATTGGCGCTTACATATACATACATATGTTAGTGTTTGGCCGAGCTTCTCCTCCAATTTGTGGTGTGCGCCTTGATGTTGCCACACAAAGGGGAGGGACCTACAGTGTTACGCCGACTCCGAACGACGATTGTATTTTTATGAGAAGCTGTTTTCCATGGCAGAGATACACTCGGAGGTTTGCCATTGCCTGCCGAGGGGCGACCGCTGTTAAGAAAAAACATTTTTTTCTAAATTTTTTTTTTATGAATTCTTGAATAATTCATGTAGTTATTGTGGTAATTTTATGTATTTTTTTTTTGATTCAAATACAGATACAATTTTATTTATTTCATTAATGTTCGGTTTTACATGGAATAATAAGTGTTGAAGTTAAGAAATAAATATTTTTTTTTTGCTCTATAATGCCTTACTGGATTTTTTTATGCGGTTTTTTAGAATTTTTTACATGGAGTATCTGAATTTATGCGGTTTTTGAAAATGCTGGAAAGCATCCCCTGTTTTTGTATGAAAGTAAAAAACTTTTTTATGCGGATTTTTTTTTATGCGGCTTTCTGAAAAACGCATGTACTGCATAAAAAGAGACCTAATGTATATATATTCGGACGAATTGATAATCTCCTCCTTCATTTGAAGTCGGTTAATAAGCGAAAATTTCAGCCGATTTTTCATTGCCGATGTATGAAAAAATCCGCTCCGCCCTTCCTTGTTTCGCTCAGTGCCGCTCGGCAACCTGTGTGAACGCACCCTAAGGCATACTCAAAATATTCCACACAAAAAAAAATTGTCGTAGATATGATTAAGATGTTAGTGATTTGCATTGTAAATTGCCCTGCAAACATTAATAAGCATAAATACATATGTATGTAGATATGTAGCTACGTATGTATGTATGCCTACGATCGTGCAATCACACACACACTTCCTTGAGGCGCGCGCATATTTTTATGCCAGCATGCAGCTGATAAATGCATTTCCAAATTTCCGGTGAACGCTGTAAGCGCTGAGTAGAGCTTATTAGAATTTATTTGAGCTGACAATTCAATTCAGCTGCAGAGAAGCTGACTCAAAGGGCAAAAGTTGAGCGAGGTGGAGAGGAATTTACGGAACTTCCATATACATATTAGGCCACATAAAGCCACGCGTGCACGCACATACATATATACACAAATCATTTTTGATCTGTTGCAACGTGCAAGTGCGTGCGCATATGCACTTTGACGTTGGTTAAATTAAAAACATAACATTTAAAAAAAAAACGCTAAGTTAAATTAATGCAAAGCAACCAAACTGCAATGGCAACACTTACATACACATACATAGATGGTGGGCGATTGCACTCAGCGTTGATATGCAGTGGCAGTGGGAGTGCGTTGGCGACAGGCGGCCATAGCAAAGCACTTTGCGCTCTTTAATTCGGTTATAATTGCAGCCAACAAACAAACAAATGAGCAAACAAACAAAAAAAAAAAGAGACAAATTTACTTGCATTCGGTCGGTAGGGGGGGCGAGCCGTTGGGCATGCCACCAACGAGGAGAAGACTAGGACGTCGCATAAATAAAATGCTTTGATTGCCACAGGTTGTAAGTGCAACATAATTACATATGCACTCTTGCCACACTCTACATTTCTGTGTGTGCTTGTTTGTGGCAGTTGATTTGCTGATTTTGTTACCAATGCGCTTGCTCATGTATCTAATTATTAATGTGGCCCAAGCTGTTTGTTGCCTTGTTTAGTTTCGTTGCAATTTTTAATGCAAAGTTAAAAGCAACGAAAACTAATTAACAAAATCAAATTCTGCTTAATAATAAGGCAGCTAGCTAGTGGCTGGCAGCAAACAAGCAATAACAAAAATAATTAGAACAACAACAACAGTGTGCCTGCATCGAGCGCCTCAGTTACATTGTATTGTTGGCTACGCCTTTTTAATTTGCCTCATTCGCTCGGAGTTGCATGCAAAATGCAAAACTATCCAAGGGAGCATATCTCAACGGAAGGTAGCTGAAGCGGCTGGGCGCAAAAATGCCACAACAAACTCAAGTTGATTTAATAATTTTTTGCAAGCAGCAGAAAATATGTATGTATGTATGTATGTATGTATATGTACCGGCAGCAGTTGCGTGTGGACTAGGACGCCCCGATTGCTTGCCACACGCTGCGCTTGCACTTGCCGCATGCGTACTGACGTGCCAGCAATTGAGTGATGCGTCTCTGACAACGCCACTTAGTGCGGTTGCCAGAGCCACATATCAACCACCTAGGCAGGTTGGCAACAAAGCGAAAAATTATAAAAATAAAAATAAATTCTAAAATAATAATAGTAATAATTATGGCTGCTAGAAGAAGAAGAAGGAGAGAGCAAAGCAGAAGGAAAGAAAAAGAATAGAAGCAGCAGCAGCAGCAGGTGCATAGCAGAAAACAAATCAGATTACGTGCAGAGATGCACAGGGCACAGCGCAAGCACTAAAATGTGGCATGGAAAAATGCGCAATGCGGTGAACAAAAAAAAAACAAACCATTGCACGTGGAATAAAACGAAAACATTTGAATGAAATAATTAGAATTGAGAACGGAAAATATGTGTGTATGCATAAAGAAATATAATAATATAAATTGCGATTGAGCAGGCGAGCGAGAAAAGCGTACATACGTACTAGCTATGGATATACGAATATGTTTCACAATGATGTTAGATGCGCACGCGTGCGTGCATTAAATGTTTGCAAGCGCGTTTATTCGTTAAAACGTTGGGTACTCACATTCATATGCAAATGCGTATGTATGTATGTGAGTAGTTAGCAGCATAACCCTGCAAAAATTTGAGGACCAAGTGGTCCACGCGGTCGTAGTTTTTAAGTATGTGCAAAAGGACCAGGTTGCATACTAGTAACTTGTTATGCTGACCTACACCACTTAAAACGTTAAACAACTGATATATATTTGTTGAGAACCACCTCTTCGTGGCCCATCGGCAACATGATTCGGCTGGCGAATCTGCCATGGTCGAAAAAGAGTAGGTGGTCCCATGTTATGCAGCGTTGGTTCAGAGGTGGTCAGGTTCAATGGCATCGCAATGTTAAAGTATCCATATTTTCTTCATATGTGACCTGGTCTACGAAAAGGGGAGCTTACGTGCGAATACTAGTTTTCTGTGAAAAAGCTGTTAAAAGTAAGCAACTCGTTTCGTCAGTTTCTCATTATCTCGTTAATTGTTCTCCGCGCCGGACGTCCAGNGTGTAAGTTGCTAGTGTGGAACATTTAAAAAAGTAAGACTGAAGAAGTGACGTTTATTGTTACTTTCTCTACAGTTTTAGTACACTTCTAAGCAAGTTAGGATTTTCTGCTTTTCACCACGTGAAAAAGCATCTCATCTTCCATCCGAATCAACCAAAGAGTGAAAATTGATTTTTTGACACCTAAGCCCCCTTTCCGTAGACCAGGTCACATATATTTGAACCATTTTCGTTACTATTTAGTGTTGGTTACAAGGTAGCGTGGTCCTGTACCAGTATTTAACCTAGTCCCACTCTCTGCAGGGAAGGTTGTAGCATTTGACGCACCTCAAATGCGTCAGTCGGCACTCGGCATGAATCAGCACGCAAGTACACGTGCATGCACGCACACACGCACCCATATGCAAGCGTGCGAGCCAATGCCAATGCCACTGCAATCGCATCATCATCATCATCAGAATCTGGCAGCGAATAATTTGGCATTAGCCACACTGGCGTGTAACAATCGCCGATGCTGGCATCGCTGGTGCTTGTGCATTGCCAACGTGAATACAGATACATATACATATATACATTTATCTACATATGTAGTGATGTGACAGCGGTAAGTGCGAAGCCATCAAAGGCAGTTAAATGTATTTTTCAATTGCTGTAGGGCTTCTCGCCTTTTCCGATAGTTGATATTTCCTCACTCCCCTCTTCATTGCCGTTTACAGCTGATTTGTTGACAGACGAACTGCCAGGATGCCAAGTTGCCATACTGCCGGTATTTATGTACATCCGGTAGCAGTGGAACGCGTGCCACCTGAAGTAAAATGGTGATTGGTAAAAGGCAGCGTCTAGTTGGCTGTTAACTTACTAATCACAGCCAAACTTTCTCATCAATTAGAAGAATACTTTATTAAACGCGTTACCAGAAATGATCTTAGAGGTAAACCTAATAGCCCGACGTGTTCGACCACGAATAGCTAGTTTAGATTAGTTTGATTACAGAAATATAACAGAATTTTCATAAACCAAACACAAGTTAATTGGGGAGGGAGTATTACTGCAATCGATGAAATAGATAATATTGGTAATTTACAAACGGAGATGATCACAACCTATTTTATGTAGTTAAATTCCACTGTGTGTTATAAGGAACAAATCATCACTATTTTATGTAGTTAAATTCCACTGTGTGTTATAAGGAACAAATCATCTCTGTCCTGGTGGAAGGGGGATCAGAAAACTGTCTAACGATTGCTTTGGGTAAAAGCCCTGTCAGAATCTATAGTTCAAGTTTAGCCAGCTGCAGAAGTTCCTCTAACCGCCCGCGTTGGAAAACCTTCCAGAAGGTTTTTGCCTAGCGCTCGCTAAGCCGATTAAAAACTCATCTGTCTAGGAGTAGTCCACAGGAACTCCTTTGTTCCTCCTGTCAAGACGGAGGACCTCGATGATACGCTGCCTAGAAAAAGAAGAGCTTGATTTAGAAGTAGTTCAAAGCGACCGAGAGGGACATTACACCTTCTCCGGCTAGTTTCGACCGCACCATGTGTGACTCTGAGGCCCGAATTGCCGCCAGGCTAACAGAGTGGATATTTACTCTGCTTATAATTGGTAAACTGTTGCGAAGTCAGGCCGCTGCTTATTTAATAGTGGCCAAACTCTGCCAGGAAATAACATCGCAGCAGAAATGCGACAGCCTAAGCATGACTATATACTGAGAGCTCCGGACAGAACACACCTCATTCACAGCTATTGTCTAACTTCGATGAAACAATTAATATGTTGATTGGACCTATATTTTAGAGGCTGTCTCTGTCTTACTCACTTCGCAGAGGTATGTGCGAACAGAGCATTCGTTCGGAGTCAGTTTTGGTACGCAGCGATCCGTTTATTCACAAATGAAATCGAAGTTTCCGGGCACGAGTGGTCCACAGACTTTGCTATTTCTAAAGCACACGTAGATACCACCAACCATTGACCTCATTTATCATAAATCGTTTTCAGTTAACATAATTGGTTTCATATAGCCAATAGGTTACTCTTGAAGAGAAGCCCCATCTCTTTCTCCTTCGCGCCTCAATATTTGGCTTCTGAGGTAGCTTTCTGTTGAGGATCACAAGCTCCGTTCTTCCAGGATTGTTCAAGAAATTTGCTCTGACGGTCATGTCATTAGCTTAGGTTATAAGCCGACATACATACTTCTATTCCAAAGAGGTCGTTTACCACGACATGCCTGAGAAAAGGTAAGAAAAGGTCCCTATGTGGGGCGTGAGATAAGCTTCATTAAGGTGTTCTCGACTGAGAGCTTAGTCATAGCTGTCAGCTTTCTCGATATTAAGGAAGTCACAAACTATTTCTTGGTTATTAAAATACTCCTCTATTTATAATTTTATCGATTGTATGCAAGCAGGATGCATCGTTCTAGTTCAGAACCTTTCTTCCATGTGGTTGTTGCTGGCGCTGTCTCTCTGGGAGAGCAACTAAGAAAATTCCTGAACGCCTTTGAGTTTTTTACTCAACTTCCACTTTACTTCAGAACTTCTAAGGGATCCTATTTACAAAATTTTTTTTTATATAAAGACTCTGTCTCTCTTTTTGGCGGACTCCGTAAACTCATTTCTAATTAAGACACCACTAAAAATTTTTTAGTTTTCTGAGTGATTTCGTCAAGAGAAATTCAGCTATCTTAGACCGTCTTTATATGGATTAGTTCATGATTGTCCATTTAAATTGCGATCTAAGAGAAAGGATGGTTTGAGCCAGAACTTTAGTAATCATTGTTATTTGAGGCGCCTTTCACATAATTGATGAACACCATTTTGCCTATCCACCCTTTTTCTTTCTATATCTGAACAACCTCGCGAATATTTTTTGGTAGCATAGTTTTACACCTGATTATTTTTCAAATGGATTCTAATTTGCTATCCCTAAAGCGTTTTTAATGCGTCCTCTGATCTTTGTAAATTT
>NW_016176377.1:0-9266 GCF_001687245.7 Rhagoletis zephyria
CTCGAGTAAAGCTGGATCATTTCAACTTTCTGATCGTTTATCAATGGGGGAACAGTTCTTCATTTTCTATGCAAGAATAGTTAGTTTCTTAGGTCTTTCGTTGACTTAAATTGCATAAATATCTGTCAGTTCTTTTTCGATTGATTTTAATATAAAAAAATTTGCTATCGTTTCCATTATTCGCGAAAAATTCAGAGAAGATATGTTCCCGTTCGTTCTCTGTCAGTTTTCGAGAGAAATTTCTTTATAACTTTGTTCACGTTTTTTTCTTTGCCAGAACGTCGCGGAGAGTTTTATTCCCATTTTTTCTCTTATAAATATTTTGTTCTCATTTCGGCTTAGGTTTTACGCGTTCTTGGAAATAAAACTAAAAAAACGATATTTACTTTCGATCATACCTTTTTCTCTCGGTCTCTAAAGAAAAATTGTATACATATTTATGTAATGATATGTAGTCGATAATTTTTGGAAACTAATCTTTTTGAAATTTTTAGTTTTTTATTTCATAAGTCTGATTTTCTAACTCCTGCTTTTGATTTCAGCTCATTCTTAATTATTTTCCATCTCTTTGTTATTTCAATTTTCAGCCATAACCAAAATTCCCGGACTTACCACACTTGCTGCACTTGCGTGTGTTTGAAAACTATTAGATTTCAGCCAAATAGTGGGTAAGGTTAGTGAACGAAAGCTAGTGTATGTATGTAATGCACATAGCTCTGCACTTCCATGTATCCATATTGACTTAGAAAACTGGAAGCACATTTGTAAGTATGAACATATATCACCTAAATACTAATAGGTTGTGTATGCAGTTAAGAAGGCGAACAACAGACACCGAGAAACGAGAATCTAATTGACGCTAGCATACAAAAAAACAAGTTACGCATACGCCCGGTAAACCAGAAGCTAAATTTTTAATTGCGCAAACTAGTTGAGTAAGGCAAAAGAGTGCGTTGTTGCGTATATTTCCAACACACAAGTTTTATTGGTCCTAGTTGGTTTTAGTTAGAGACCACAAAGGCCATTTGCGATGCCCAGGGGGTTACCTCATGCCTATCCCTACATCTCTTTGAACCATTTTGATTCACTCGCGAATCCTATCAGTACCTCCAATGGAGCATTTCCCAACGTATCCAGGCTCTCAAAGAACTGGTCCCCAAGAAATTCGAGGTATATTCCTCGCACTGCTGAACGTGGCGGCCATATGGCCAATTGTCCAGTGTTAGGTGCACACTTTGCACACTTTTGGTGGCAGCCCTGGCCACTCTCTCACTCACCTCTGAAGACAGAAATCTTAGGGGAGGTTTGACGATCTGCATCGCTTGCATCTAATCTCAGATCCTTTTATAGCACATTCGTATGACCCGAGTCCAAATAAAAATAGATTATGTGTTACTGTAGAGCCCGCAGGGATTTTAGGCATTCCTTAGCGGATATCGAGTTAGTCGTTGCCGGCCCTAAGACTTTGATGGCAACTCGACTGCCAACAACGAAGGCAAGTTTAGATGGCACTACGTCGATTGCCTATTATCTCAGAAGCAGATATAATTGAATATAAAAATATCAAACAAAATAATTAAAAGAGTTAGATTTTCCGACTTTTTTCCACCTACATTTGGGACTCAGACCACTGTGCGCCCCACTGATCTTAGCTTTGTAACATTTTCCAATTTATTTACACTCACTTCGTACAACAGCAAACATTTATAATTCATTAAATCATAAAGCAAAATGCTTAAAATATCCCTTTCATTTTCAACAGCACTCTTTAATCCGATAAGGTAATACAAGTGATGGCTTTAAGTCCTGATAAGCGTATATTTAGTACAACTTACATACTTATGTACAAATAAAAAAGCGAATAGAGTTTATTACGCACATAACTATTTTATGTATAGATGTATGTGTGTATATCTTTAGCTTATTTTGTAAACAAATACATATATTCAAAGGCAGATAAAGCTTTGACTCAAATCAGCTTTATAAGCATTTTAAATGGTCCAGCGCCCATAAGTAGGCAATGCAAAGTATTAAAATCAACTCTTCATGCAGCTATGATAAATATTAGTAAGCTTATTTTGCCGCTGTAAATATAGTATAGTTCGAGAAAAGAGAAATTGTCTTCTTTTCGTGCAAGAAAGTAAATTAATCATCAAAGTGTTAGCCGCCATACAGCCAAGGGCATTATAGCGTAACGTAGTCGATTGTAGAGCAGGCAGCTGCATATACATACATATATGGAGTAAGTATTCATCCATNCATATGTATATAGTTCGAGAAAAGAGAAATTTTCTTCTTTTCGTGCAAGAAAGTAAATTAATCATCAAAGTGTTAGCCGCCATACAGCCAAGGGCATTATAGCGTAACGTAGTCGATTGTAGAGCAGGCAGCTGCATATACATACATATATGGAGTAAGTATTCATCCATAGAATAATTTTTTACCGTTATTATACAGTACTTTCTCGCATTTTTTCGCCTTTCTCTTTATGCGCCTAAATAAATTGTTTTTGCGTGATTGAGGTTTTCCGGTGATAGGCTTCTCAGCTTTTTTTTATTTTCTTTGCTTTGTAGACAGTACTTCCTTTTGTTTTCCGCACTCGCACCCTTGCTTCATCGAGGGCTGGTGGACGTTATTTTTTTTTTGTGATTTCTTTATGTTACCATTTTTCTTCTTTTTTTGTTTGTCCCTTTCAATACTTCCTTCACTCGCGTCTTCCGCTCGTTTTGCTACAAAGTGTTGTTGCTCAGTTACGGTAAGCTTTTATTTATGACTTAACAATCGATGCGCTTTTATACGTCCAAGTGTGGAGTGAGCGCAAGATGACTTCAAAGGTGAAAATGTAAGAGCACTGTCAATTGGCTATACAATGGCATTGAAAGCAGCAAACGCTATGCCCGCAATATCACGAGCAAGTGGATAAGAANTTTTGTCCTTTTCAATACTTCCTTCACTCGCGTCTTCCGCTCGTTTTGCTACAAAGTGTTGTTGCTCAGTTACGGTAAGCTTTTATTTATGATTTAACAATCGATGCGCTTTTATACGTCCAAGTGTGGAGTGAGCGCAATATGACTTCAAAGGTGAAAATGTAAGAGCACTTTCAATTGGCTATACAATGGCAATGAAAGCAGCAAACGCTATGCCCGCAATATCACGAGCAAGTGGATAAGAAAATGGTTTAATGAAATTTGTTGCGGTCTCTTTACAGAACAAAAAAGGCGAGGGTTCGAAGGTAGGTGTTTGATAAAGGGTTGCCTGTCGAAATTATCGCATTTCTTTGAAAAGCTATTAAGCATAGCTTTTTTGGTTTCCTTTTTTCCCTTTGTTGTCGATGTTTAATGACTTTCAATTTTTTATCCGCAGCCAATGCATTGGGTTGTGAAAAACATGATTTAAAATTTTTAAAACCTAGCGATTTAAAAAGAGTAAAAACTCTCTTAGTGCCTACATATATACGTATGTATGTATGTATGTACGTGCAAATAAAGCATTTTAATTTTTAACTTTTGTCACATTTGTCAGTCGATAAGTAAGTCAAATATGTTTTTAGGCAAAGTGTTTGCAGACTTTTATCATCGTTTTTATTTTTAATTTTTTTCAATAAATCAACATTTGACTTCGAATCAATTTTGATATGTGTCTCAATTTACTTTTGGTGCTATTTTTTGCTTACAGCAGCGGATTCTGGGGTGTAGCCTACATTCGCATCGATTTAAGTACTTCGGCGTTGAGCCAATAAAAGCACGAAAAGGAATTTCAAATAAACAAATATTACATGGATATACTAGGTGCATTAGGACGTACCAGAAAAAAAGTTCACCGTTAGCTTTGGAATCTGCGGCATTTTTGCAAAGTAATTTCAAAAAATAAAAATAAAAAATATTTTGTCGACATAAAACTTTTTTCGTCGTACTCGTCTCTTCGGCATTTGGAGTCAAATCTTGAGGTATCGCTGTTTTTTGTCTCGAGTATACACTGAAGTTCATTGACTTCAAGCAACCTGTTCTAGTATTTACCCTTAAGATCTCCGCTCTTATCGCCCTAACGTACGACCCTAATATCAAAAAAATTAAAGGTTGTCAAAAATCATTAAACATTTGCTAAGAAAATATTTCGATTATTCCAGTAGAACTACTTAAAAATTTATAATTATTTCCGAATGTATATAGGTGTCACAGAGAAATGTAAAAAACGAACCCCTAGTTTCGGATAAATATTTGTTTTCTCTGCAAAATTGTGATACGATCTAATGTGCATACATATGTATGTGTGTGTGTTAAGAAATGTACACAATTTGTACAACTGCTAGCAAAATACATTTCAATGTACTGCACAATTGCTTCGGCTGACATCGCAAGTACTCGCCTAAGGCTACTTTCTCGTATTTATTTTGAGCTTTGATTTTTGTTTATTTATACTCACCAATTGTTTTATTTTTTGCTGCTATTTGATTGCATCACTTCTTTGAGTTATCATTTTAATGACTTTATAGGCACTTATATATGTAGATATATATTGCCTAGAGATTTTAGTCTCAGCGGTATTTTTGCTGGCATCAAAAATTGACTGGAAGATGAAAAGATGGAAAATCCAGTGAAGCCGAAAGCTTGCTGCGTAGAAACAATTGTAAGTCAATAAAAACAATTATTAGAATAGCAAAAGTAATGATAAACCTGAAAAGACTATTTGATTTCAATTGCTAGAGTAGATTTTACAATTGATTGCACTACAAACACTACTTCAGAAAACGGTCCTATGGCGAAATATTTTTATTTTATCCAAATCTTATACAAGAATTTTTGTCGTATGAGCTATCACTCCAGTGAGGAAATGTCTAGAAGACATTCCCTTGGCGGATCTGCCATTTAACTAACCCTTACCTAACTAATATTGTTAATCACGCCTACAAAGACTTCCAGAATGTTCAAAAATAATAATAAGTATTTGCAAATAGCAAAGGAGTTTTGTTAGAAAATTGCATCCCAAGTACCATTTCACTTAGTGTAGTTTTTCTGACATTTTTATTTTATCTTCTTTACCATCAAATTTAAACGAAATTTGATTAGTTAAAACCCTGCAGTAAAATTTAGAAACAGTCTATTAAAGCGCCAGTTCCGCCCTATACATTTCAGAACTAGCTCTGAGCTAGTGCAAAATGGCGGCAAAGAGGGTCAGTTGAAACTTTTGCTGTGCTAGTTGCGCTCTGTTGAGAAGTAAATGCACGAATTCTCACTTCTCGTACAATACGAAAATAGCACAGCGGGAAGGCTTCCGAACTCCAACATTGTTGGTCGCGAGTTCAAATTGCGGTGGAGGCAGTTGTGATTTTCAGATTTACAAAATTTAAATTGTTGAGTGCCGCTTTAAAATTGAAGAGAAAATGATCAAATTTAATATAAATAAAATAAAAGAGTAAAAAAAAATAAAAATAAAATGCAATCTCTAAGAAGAGAGAAAAAATTAAAAAAATATCAAAAAACCGAATAATCAAATAATCAAATTTTTTTCATAAAAACCATATTGTCGCAGATCTATCCAAAATGGAAACAGTTTAGAAAAGCAAAAATATCCAGTAATCTAATTTTACAATTTTTTTTCTCATAAAAAACTTTTTTTCCCAGGACTGTCGAAACTGAAACCAGTTCAGAACTACATAGTTCGGCAGTTCTGTAGAGGTGGCAATTTCCACTTCGTAGGACATTTCAAACATAAGTACATACACTATACATGCATATATATATATATTTATACTACGCAAACTTTGGGATTTTTTATGAACATTTTGATGACCCAACTTAATTTCTGCGCTTTGATTCGCTTTCATTTCGTATGTATTATAATTTCATTATTATATGCGCGTGAGTAAGGTCATCAACACTTTTGATGTTTTGAAAGCAATTTTCTTTGTATTTATTTGTTACTCTCGTTTCTTGCTATCTTTCAAATTTACACAAATAGATACCCATTTTGCAGATGTACGTTCACTATATGTATGTACATACACAAGTGAGTATGTGCTACATTCTATAGAAACTACATATATGTATGTATGTAGCTTTATAACTATAGCTTTGGTTTTGCGGTCTCAATTGTTGACTTTTGAAATTGAAATAGAATAGTTGGGCAACTGTAAAAGCACTTAAATAAATAAGAGTAGAAGAAGAAAGTTAGTGTGTGTGTGTGTGTTTATTTTAGGGAGAAGAGATATTCGGAGAAACTTATACGAATACATACATACGTATATAAGAAATGTGAGTGAGTGTGAGGTGAAAACTACATTTGAATTGTATAATATTCTTCAAGGATGCGGTTTACCTTTAATCATTCATCATATTTAGTGGTTTTGCGGTCTAAGGTTGAATGAAGTTTTAATGTTATTTAATAATTGCGCAAATGTAAAGTATGAAGACGGAAAGATGTGAACAGTTATCTTTAAATATTTAATGGTTTTCTTTGGGCGAATTGTAAAACAAATTTATAGAGACCTTTATTTATTATTTAAGTTTACAGTACAGAATATGATTTAAATGATATTAACTCAAACTATATACTCAGTGTAATTTGTTTAATTCTACTCATGTTATAAGTACAGAATTCATTAAGGACATACTGTTATTTGATTAATAAGTTTAAGTTATAAATTATTCTCTTTTAGAAATATAATTCCTTCCCCCTCGGACTGTAAAAATCAGTATTAATAATAATATTACACAGTATTAGCTCGATATTATCGCCCAATAAGTGGTATGGAAGATGCTTGTTGTTGTCTCCCTCTTGGAGAGCCCTAAGATCATAAATATTTTTCGCGCGAGTGAGGGATTTGCAGTCGCAGGCTTGATAACACCAGTTCCTTCTCTATATTGTAGGTATCCTTGAAACTAACTAGAAAAAAGTTCTCTGAAATAAGACTCTCAATAAACCTACTAAAGCCCGCCAGCTCACTATTCACAAAAGAACAGGAAATTTTTTTTTAAATTAATCCACACTATACGGCATAAGTTTGGTAGCCAAAAGTCAAACAAATAGTTTCTGTTGGCATGCTGGAAAAATAACCCAGTCGCATCTGAGCAACGGAGGATCTAGGAATCATCACAGGTATAGCAACTCTAGACGTACTAATGGAAAATAAGGCTTATTGTGGTGCCTAGCAACCAATCAGACTAACTTTACGACTATAAATTTGCCTTTGGTGCTCGTCGGTGATTTGAAACCATCCTCTGATTTTCCAGTTGTAAAAATCACAGAAGAACACACTCTCAAGGAGATAATAACAATTATTTGCGAAATTTTTAGAGTTTGGTATACTGGCTGGCATATTTGGACATAGATTCCAGAAAATTGCACCAATGGGCAGATATGTATGAGGCCTTGATAGCCAAAATAGCTCAACCGATGTTTCAAAAGAAACTGAGGAACAACTCAAACTGCATTACTAGAATCTCAAGAGTAAAAGCATGAGGCAGGCCTTATTAGCTTTCTTTTACTATTAATTTTGGCCTACTTTCGAGGATACTAATCTTTAGGCGTAGTTTAGCTGAGTCCCTAAATTACTGATTCTCTGAGTTCAATAAAAGTTGGTAGCACTTGTTTTCAAGACGACGACTCACAGTGGTACCAAACAGGATTTTAGTATTCAAAATAGTTTAGAGCGCTCATTTTTAAACATATCTGCTTAATTTTTTGTTTCCTATGAAACCTAATAAAATATAGGCGAGACTTGTCGACCGCATCTTTGAATTGTTAATTGCTTTTATTAAATTTGTGTTGTGTAAAGCGCAGAGAAATTAGCAATTTTAAAGAAAGCGGACTCTTCAGTTTTCGTAAATAAATTTAGCATATAAACATCTAGTTGAAAATATTTATAGGATTCCCCAAAATAAAAAATATATAAATCCAAAAAGTAAAACTTGCAAAAAAATTCTAAAAAAATTCACCAAAATTTGTAATTTTACACTTTATGATACAAATATATAATGCGCTTTAAAACTGGTAAATTTTTTTTTTTTTTATAAATTAAAAGTTATATTTTTGCAATTTTTTTTAATTTTTGGGCAACTAGTTTTTATTATAAAGCATGTAATAATAGGAACAGTAGAAACGATTTTTTTAACTTTGCACAGAATTTTCTAAATAAACAAACAAAAATTCAAAAATCGGACTCGAAACATCTCCGACAAATTTGATTAGCTTCCATTAAAAAAATATATCAAACCTCTTCGCTTTTGACTACTTTGAAAAGCAAATTGCACTTTTTCACCACTGTGCATTGATTGCACAACCCCGTTAGGTCCAGTTGTTCAATGTCTGGTTTTCACTACCTCCCCGTTAAACATCATTATCGACGATTTCGATATCATGCATAAAACATATAATTCAAAAAATTTACTACCGTGCAAAACATTTTCAGATTTTCAAATGCAAATTTAAAACCTGCACTCAAGCGAGTAAATTTCAAATTTCAATTTCAAGTTAATTTCAGCAATCAGATAAAAACTATTAAGGCTCATTTAAGCTCCGATATGTACTTGCCTGTGCAGGTATTTACGCAATTTTACGGTCATAAAATTTGTATCTCAGCTCTCACATAAATATTATGCGCTTATCAATTTAAAATGAATTAAAAACCTGAATTCGAATTAAATGTAATCTGCTTAGATAATAATTTATAAATACGTCCACTTTTGCTATAAACAAATATTTTTTGCAATTTTTCGGCTACAAGTTAGAATGTGTATTNCGCTTATCAATTTAAAATGAATTAAAAACCTGAATTCGAATTAAATGTAATCTGCTTAGATAATAATTTATAAATACGTCCACTTTTGCTATAAACAAATATTTTTTGCAATTTTTCGGCTACAAGTTAGAATGTGTATTTGCCACTAATTTATTTGCATTAAAAACCAAACACAAATAAATAAATAAATTATATTATCGCAACGCACATTTATTCAACAAAAGGACAGCAAACAAAACAATATGATCTAAACATATGGCAAATGCTTTTAAATAATGAATAATTAGTTAATGCGAGTTTATTCCTTAGTACAAATTTGTTGCATTTGATCATTAAATTTGGTTTGTATGCAACGGAAGTGATTTCATTTGGCTGTTGAATAGTCAAGGGCGGGCATCATGAACACACATACGGACATATATCATAGCAAAAATATATGCATTTAGCCAAAATGTGTGAATGGAAGTATAAAAAAAAAATTTAATAAATATCAAGTGCACTAATGTGGTTGCAAATGAAATAAATATGA
>NW_016176378.1:0-9265 GCF_001687245.7 Rhagoletis zephyria
CAGATAAAGCTTAACATATCATTTCCTTATTTAATCAAAGATTTGAATGCGTTCAAAAGGCATTTTTGAGCCTATTTTTCCATCCTTTCAAATGTGTAATTCCATTTACGCCCTTCGTTGCACACAACCGCATAACCGCTAGCATTTTTTTATCTTACACGCACTCACATATGTATGTGTATTTACATGAATTAAGTCATACACAAACATACATACGCATGCACTTATGTATGTATACATATATGAACATTATTACGAAGTCTGTTTGTAAAATGACCCTTTTCAATTTCAATTAACTCCTGCCACTTGCATGTGTGTAGCAATATAATTTATGTTTGTACGCACACGCGCGAAAAAGGATCCTATGGTTTTCAGCATAACCAAGCAAAAAAAAAAGAAAGTTGTGCAGCCACAAAAAAAATCTTTTGTGCGCAAAAATCAGAGCAGAAGTTTGTGAAATCTAATCACTTCATTTTCAATTTGAGTTTGAGTTTATAAATAAAAACATTTTGCTACTGAGAAGAGATGCAACAGACACCAGGCCTCTGGCGGAGGATGGCAGAACCTTGAATGTTTCAGGTTTTGAGTGTACGCGTGGGATTTTTTTTTTAATCGTGGGAATATGCATATAAAAAATATCAATTTTTTGCTGTTATGCGTACATATATGTGTAGATACATAAGGGTGTTCCAATAAAAATCTAAACCGAAAATGCAAGTAAATGAGCTCAAATGGCCTTATAATTTGAAATTTCGTATTCAGATGGCGAAAAAAGGTTATGAAAACGCGAAACGGTGGTGAGAAGATCTGAAGGTAAAATTTTTGACGTTCGATATGTCACGCCACGTTATCACATTTTAATTCAAAATTTAACCAATAACGAATTGATTCTGATTAAAAATGAATTGGTGGTAATGGTCCATAATTTGATTTTATTTAAAAAATGTTTTGTTTATTGTAGCATGTCGATGACTGAGTGGAAGATCGACATACTTATCTCGGCGGCCAGTTCGAAAACACCCTATCTCAAAAAGATTTTCCAACAAAGCCCTATCTCAGAATTTTAGTGAAGAACGCCCTATCTCAGGACTCGATACAAAAACGCCTCATCTCAGCTGCCGATTCAAAAACGCGCTATCTTAGCACATTTTCAATAAATTTATTTCTGAGGTAGGGCGTTCTTCAATCAAATTCTAAAGTAGGATTTTCAAACTGGCTGCCGAGATACATAGGTCGATCTTCCACTCAGTCATCGATATACTCCGAAACCACGTCCGTTATGGCCTCCTTTTCATCGATTTTCTCGACACCAGTGTTCCAAGCGCACCTAATTTTTTTGTCGCTTCAAGTTTCTGGCTTTGCTTTTGAAATTTTCGTTGTTTCCCATTTAAAGAACAAAAAAATTTATTTCAACAGAATTGAATCATACAAATCGGGTGCAACAACTAGATTGAAGCGCCACCAGTATTTTCTCATACAACACACATTTGAATGGAGGATGATGAATTAGAATTACAAGAACACTTTATTTTTATAGGCTTTCCAGCTTTCGCGAGATTAACATTGAAGTATTTCGGCTTAAGACAAACTTGAATAACCGTGATTGGCTCGCGGAATTGCATCGATGAAATAGTCGTCACATATTTAGTATGGGAAACGACAATGGGACTCATGCATAAAAAGTGAGCTTAAGCTCCGACTCGATTTTCGGTACAAATTCTTGAGCTTGAGCTCACCCCTTCAGTGCAAAAATTTAGTCAGCATGTTTAATAATTGCGTTATTATTATGGTGGAGCTATTGGTTTACAAAACATTATGACCAGATGTGGGAGCAACGAAAAAAAACATTTATTTTTCCGATGGAAGCTAAAAGTATCTTAATAAGGATTTTAGGAAATACTCTTCATTGTTTGCAAAATCGGATTGAATATTTGTATTTTCTGTAGCGTAAAACTTCAATTTTGGCGCATTTTTGAAGAAGCCATGAATGGGGAACTAAACTAAAGTGACATATATCTGATTCTTCATAAGGTAACCCATAATACCTTCAGTTGCTTGTACGGAGTTCCTATCACCTAGTATTTCTTTGTTTTCGGTAATTTCTTATTTATCAACTGCACTAGTAGGTCAAAAGTGAAATTAATATATACCACATACGTACGTTGCATATATAATATATGTAATATATAAAATAAAATAAAAAGAATACATAAACAATAAAGCCCAAAGCAAAGTTCATTGAAGTGATTAATATATGCGTACTTATCAGCAAAGAAAAACTTGAAAAAAATACTCGTCTGCGATGAAATTTCTTAATTAACTGCTACCAAACAAAAGCTGGCCATGAAAGCTCATTTGGAGTAATCAAAAAATTAAACATACGAGGATGAAGTTGGCAAAACCTTCACTATCTGAATGCATAAGATTATTTACATAAATATATACCATTATACGTATGTATATACACTAAGCAAACAGACACAAAATCAAATAAATAAATAATATGTGCTATTGTGCTATGTACACAGAGCAAAATGACTTGGTCAAACATTACAAGAGTAGTAAGATATTTCTATAAAATTGTTCAAAGGGACAATCTCGAAGTCAAAATTATTAAGGGATGACGGAAACTCGTTACAAAATACAGCATACTTTTTCGCTGTCGGAATCATCAATAATAGAAAAGAGACTAATTCAAAAATGCCAAAAAAATATCAGGGCGGCAAACCACTCCAAAAATCGGGGCATTTCGGTTCTGTGATTCGAATCACTTAGGAAAACCTTGACCAGTACAAGAACCAGTTCATGAGTATCGCTAAACCACGTTTCGGTTCGATTCAAATGGTTACATTTTTTATGCTAAAGGATAAAAATATTGCAAAAATATAGAAAATCTGTAACATAAAAATAAAAGACTCTGTTACTAAGATCAAATTCAAATATCCACTTGTATAGTGGTGGAAAAATAAATAGGGGCACGATATTTCAGCAAGGTTTGGCTACTTGAATTGAATTGAATTGATTTATTTTCAACCATATGAATCCAAGTTTCAAACATTTTGCAAAAATTATGAAAATTCTGCTAGGTTTTATCTAATAAAAGTTTCTGGAAAAAAATGTTTAAGTTTTAAGTGGATTAATGGCAATTTTTCGCGGATTTTCTTCAATACAAAGTATGTGGGAATTTTTTTTTTATGGTAGAAAAGGCGTAATATAAAATAATTTTTTAAAATCAATGCTATCAAGACGAAATTAGAAAAATTTTCATAAACTTTTTTAAGGTTTGGACAAGTTGTGGGGCATAGTCGAGTAGACCAAAATAGCATACTCAGAATTTCGAATTGACACACAAAATCTTGGCTTAATGTTGAAACCCTCATTTTCGGTAGGTTAGACCTTACACTAGGCCTTAACTTCATATGTACAAGTATGGTCAAAATAATAGGACTGCAACATGTAGCTCGTTATATAACAAAATCCCTTTAAATCCTAATTTAAAACTTTGTACGAAAATTAGAAAAAATCTACAAATTTAAACAAAATTACATCAAAGTATACATTTTTTTACCAGAACTACAAAAATCCGAGTATGACGTTTTTTGATATTTTTTTGTTGGCGTTGTTAAACATTTTTTCCATATAAAAACATGTCAATCATTTTTTATCTTATTATTATTTTTTTATCTTAATTTTATCTTAAATGTTCTCTGCCACAGCTTCCACTTTGTTGTCTTAATTATCTAAACGCTTTGTCGAAGAGGAAGAACCTTACCTGTCGCTGGAAAAATAGAAATAGATCTAATCTGGCCACAACCACAGTCGTCGCGTAGGCCGGTCGTCGCCAAAATAATTATCTACATAAGAGTACGAGTTAAAATAATTTGACAGCTGTGGTCCGTAGCTCGTCGTTTTCATTGTGTTCGGGCTGTAACTTTTGCTCCAAATGAGAGATGCATGGAAGAAAGTACGAAAACGTAAAACTAGTAAGAAGTTGAAAGCTGTTTCTTACTGGAAAATAGTTGTTGGTCAGAGTGTATCCAGTAAAACTTGAAAGTTCAGCTGTCATTTTCGTCCTATGACTCAGTTATAATATGAAATCGAATAACTTTTTTTCTTTTTTTCTTCAAGAAAGGTAATGGTAGCCTACCTGCCTATTATCTATTATCCCTAGTTGCAAAAAAAAATTAAATATCTTGGGATCTGTATACACCTTTTTAACAAAGAACAAGTATATAGGACAAACGTGTTTCCTCTTTAAATTAAGGAGACCATTTCTTTAACAAAATCAACAAAATTTCTAATTTTTAACCGACTTCAAAAAAAGAAGTAGGAGGCTAACAATTCGTCGGAACATAAGTTTTGGACCATGTCAACCAATTTTAATAATTCTTTTTCCACCGAAAGATGTTGCTTCATCGGTGGTCCCAGACCAATTTGAGTTAACGGTACTCCTTAATTTTATATGAGAATTGAAGTCGGTTGTGTTTTTTGCTTATAAATTACTTGTTAATACAAATTCAAAATTGTATAGTTAATGTTTTCCTCAGTGTAGCACACATTCCTACCCATACGTTAACTCTGCTGTTCATGTATTTGATAAAGTAAACGAAGGCGTTTATGCTTGAGTTAATGAGCGAAATGTGGTGAACAGACACACGCTACTATTGAATTTGTTTCAATGTACGTATGCATGCGCAATTTATTTATACAAAGTTGTTAGTGCATCCTTTTGCAAAATTTTCCAACGTATATGTATACATATATCCGCATATCTTGGTTGTTATGTAGTTACCCTGCAGTAAATCGCGCTAGTTCAGACGTAGCTCACAAAGAGGAAGTACTGGTTCTCGATCTATACCAACGCAATGCATCCAACTGTTTTCCCACGAAGTAGAAATTAGCCCCTCTGCAGAACTTTTGAACTAGTTCTGAACTGGTTCTATTTTGGGCAGATCTGCGACAATAAGTTTTTTATGAAAAAAATTTGGATTATTCGATTTTTTCATATTTTCACGTTTTTTCCTGTTCTTTTACAGATTGCATTTTATTTAATTTTTATATATTTTTTTGATTTTATTGATACTGAATTTGATCATTTTCTCTTAAATTTTTAAGCGGCACTCGACAACTTAAATTTATTATGTCTGCAAATGACAACTGCTTCCAACGCGATTTGAACTCGCGACCAACGATCTTAGAGTCGGAGGTCTTCCCGCGGAGCTATTTTCGCATTGTACGGAAAGTTAGAATTTGTACAATCACTTCTCAGCTTTCACTCGCTAAATGTGAGAAACTTTGAGGAGAGCGCAACAAGCATGCCGAAGAGCTAGTTCTGAAATGTGTAGAGCGGAATTAGCGCTTTGACAGACTGTCTCTAAATTTTACTGCAGGGTAAATTCATGTATTTATTCGTACAAAGATATGCTTTTATGTATGCGTAGGCAAGATCTCTTTGTTGTATTAACTTGAGCTGATGTGTTGAAACATATTTAGTATTCAAGGAGCACCTAATTAGGGAAGTAGTAGTAGGGTACAGACAAGGTCATTAGGGTCCATGAACGTTTCACCGCATCGGTACTACTGAAACTAACTAACTAATCAACTGAAATTTGTTTTACAAATACAAAAAGCTTATTCAATGGGGGCTTTAATTTACATACACATCTTACTCCGTTTGGCACCACAGTATTTTTTCCATTCAAATGCATAATATTTACATACATTTTCAAGTATACATACAACACGATGGCAAAAATAACGGTGCATTAATAGCTATGTTATAAGTGTTTTTCTTATTCGAAATAACAACAAAATAAGTATATGCGTCCGTGAGTGATAACGCCCAACGATGTAAAAAGTGAACTAAAAACATATGCAATATATGTACGTACATATGTACATATGTATGTAGGTCGAACCAAGGGAAGCTTTAAAAAAATAGCTCTAATAACAAACTGTTTTTTAGAACTAAGTACATATTAAACTTGACCAAGTATAGAACGATCGTGAGCAGGTGCATACTTAGTCTATTTCGTGCAGTATGTTCTTTTCATTTAAGCTCCTACGACCAAGTTCTCTTCCAAACCCGAAGAAATGTAGCCAAAACTATAAAACATTACTATCAGTGGAGTGTCAAAAAACTTAAGCATTATTTGGAGCAGCTATTTTTGTTTAGTTATAAACAGCTTTCTTTAAGAAAAGATATTTCACATAACATTAATTTCACTACTTACTTCTTAATCTGTAAATTTATTCTCAGAAGCTGGAAAGTGTTTGCCTAGTTTATGTATGTTTACATACCCCTGAAGTCAAATATCTATCGAAAACCAAGAACACACAGTTTAAGTTTGAATCGCTTACCTGGAAATAAAAAAGAAAATTTAAGTTTTAGATTGTTGGAATTTAATAAAATACATGAAGTGAATTGAGGAAATTTATGAATGCTAATACTTTTCAATAGAGATTCGTTTTAAGACGTTAATAAAAATGTAATAAATACATGGTTCATCAAGTTGAAAATGCATTGCATACCTGAGGGAAAATTTATACATTGATCACAATTAAAATTCACTATCAATGCTCGTATTTACTAATAGCTATTCTGCAACTAACACATAAAACAAACCAGCAGAATAGGAAGAAGCAAAATTGAATACAGCAGATGGATTCCCACATGCATACATACATAAGTCTGTATGTATATGTATTTGGATATGTATGGATGCCTATGTATGTATATAAGTCAAGCTAGACTTAGAATACAGAGACATTTTGAGGCCACTGAGAGCATGGTACATACTTTATCGTCTGGAATTCGAAAAATGGTCATCTATCAAGGTTATCAATCAAAAGGTAAGTAAGTAAGATGGAGGATAAAATCACGCTACCTGAAATTCATATCATATGCTGACACACATCCATATGCAATGTATGTATCTATGTATTTAAGGATATGTATGTATGCAATTTTTCGTTTCTAAATTCGACCAAACTCGGTGCACACCTTCTCGTACTTACATATATTCCAGTATGCATGCGTTTCGTCTAACTGACATTGCCAACACATCTTTTAGCAAACTGGGAGTTGCCGAATTAGAAGCACTAAATCATGGAAACAGCTTTTGCAATAAAGAAAATGAATAGAGTGAAGGGTTGATTAATTACACAGACAGTGTAGGAGACAAAGAAAAAGGGGAAAAAGGAAATTACGGATTCGAACAGCAAATAAAGTGATGCCAGAGTAGAGATAACAGTGTACTTCGCTAATGAAAATGTAAATGAAAAATAAAAAAGTTTATAAAAATTTCTAAATCAAGTTTAATTTCAGTCTCTATATTAACTCTTTGAGCGATAGCAAAAAAAAATTTATTGAATATGAATTAAAGCTAAAAAAAAAACATAAAAAAAAAATTCGAATTTTAAAAATTAAAAAAAAAATTAGAAAATAAAATAAAATAAAATAAATAAAAAATAAAAAAATTAAAAGAATTGAAAAAAATAAGATAAATAAAAAATAAAATAAATTAAAATAATTAAAAAATAAAATAAAAATAAATAAACAATTAAATAAAATAAAAAAATTAAATTGAGGTGGTACAAATTATTAATATGTATTTTAAATCTTTGCTACGCATAGAATCGAGGAAAATATTTTCGGTTTAAAAAATGTACCTTGTCTCTTGTAAAGTAATAGTTCGGCATATTTCTATATTCAGGGAACCTCCTTACATGGCTATACCTGTACGTATATCCTGTGTTCTATACTGAGTTGACTACACCTAAACTTTCAGCTTCGTTCTGATACATACACATTGTGCTAAAGAAATGAAAGACAATGGTTGCCTTTCAGACAAAAAGCACATACCAACTTCCCTAAGATCCAGCAAAAACATACAAAACAAAAAAAAAAGTAACACAAAAAACTTAACAAACCCAAGAAAAATTAAAACAACATTGCAACAGCTTAGTCGCTTTCTTGGTCAGTGCCAAAATTGATAGCCACAAAAAAAGCAAAAGCCCAATTCGAGAAAAAACTTTGGTAAAAACCTATGCGCCCTAACCGTTTGCCAACACAGCAAAGCCGAAAGGATTGACCAAATAGCTGAAGGAAACACCACAACATAAGCATAGGAAAAAATTTGATGATTTATGTAGTTGTGTGACTAAATGTTCATACACTTAAAACTTATACACATGCATACATATGTATGTGTATATCTACACATGTCCATACCCATACACAAAGTAGACCATTTTATGGAGTAAAAATTAAATTTCCAAAGATAGCAACCAGACATAAGCGCTGCAAGCAGACACACAAAAAAAAACAAAGCATAGAACAAAAAAAAATGTGATTTCTCTGCAGGCAGCGCAAAGTGGCTGCAAATCGGGTAAATGCCAGATTTGTCTGCGATGCCAAGATGTCGAGATGTCTATCGGCTTGAGGGGTACACACGCCAGTACATCAAAGCATTGTGGCCACTTTGGCAATGACACTTATGCTTAGGGTGATGCTTTGGTTGCGCTTACTAATGGCGTAAAAGAGATTTAAGAGTGAGATAGGAGACAATTGAACAAACACACATTATACATAAACTTACATATTTAAATTGAAAAAAAAAAAAATAACTAGGTATGTCGGATTAGTAAAAGATAGTAAATTAGACTGCATTTTATCTTAAATGTAATATTTACACAAGAAAATGAAATATCTACTTTAATTTGTTTTTTTTTTTTTATCGACAATTGTCGAAACACGAACATTTTAATGTTTTATGTCATTTTCAACATAAATATTTGTACTTATTATTGACGCTAACCGCCCTATTCTAACAATGGCACAAATATCGGAAATTAAAAAAAAAAAATTCTGATGGCATATTCGATGTCGCTTCAGGGATGGATTACGCGATAAATTTTATCAAAAGCAAATATCTCTCAGTACTCTCAATAGGAGCAAGTAACGGAAAGGTAATTAAATAAAGTAGCAGTGAGTGAAATATGCGGGATTTCTGTTTCCATACTAAAAAAAAATCTTTTTTGGAAGAAAATTCAAGGGCAAGTTTTATACCGATAGATCACAGATGCACGGACGGATCAAGGACGTAAAATGTGAAGGTATTTATCGGCCCGGCACTAAACTTTCAATTGACTTAGACAGATGTCCTACAGTCATTTTGTCTATGGTGCAATCTCAACCTGTGTTAGAACAAACTCAGTGAAGAAACCCAGTTGCGCCGCAGGGAATTCGAATGAGCGCATCCGT
>NW_016176379.1:0-9264 GCF_001687245.7 Rhagoletis zephyria
TCTCAAACCGGCATTGAAAGCGGAAGTCGCGGTACTGACTACCACTTTTAAGTTATGAAAAAAAAGAAGAATTGAAAAAGCTGATTCTTCGCAGGTAGTGGTCAAACAAACAAAATTTTTTTTTTCAGGATGTAAATGTCTTACTGTAAATACTTAGGAATCGAGTCAAAATATTTTAGTGGATGTCAAAAAATTTACCAAATCGACAAAATTGTTTACCTTTTTTGGAAAAACAGCAATTTTTTTCGTGGAGTATCTTGTTGAAATGTTGTCCTCAAGGACTTGATTTATTCTATGCTAAAAGGTATTAGAAAGGAAGTATACGTGAAAGCGACTCAGACTGTGTTCCTCCAAACGGCGTAGAAATTTGCATTGTTACGAAGTGTTTGTGCTCTTTTCCAGTTGTGCTCTGCTTCCACGCTAGATTTCGATTAAAATTTCTTTCTCCTAGGCGGTATTGGAGTAATGGCAGGCTACGTGATGAGAGTTCTTCTGACACCTATTCTAATGGCTTCTGTAATACTAAATATCTTAATCTGATTCCGACTAGCTAGCTTTGGAAGAATTTTTCTATCCGAAGCTCTGGCGATTACATGGCTTGCAGGTTATTGAAAAACATGATGGAGTTAAATAAAGTACCTACATTTTCTCAAATCGCCAAGCAGAACATCATCTTACTCATCTGAATTCCCGGCTGACAAATTGGATAGGTCATCGCGGATAATCTGTCTACGTTTCTAATTCTCACGAATATATGAAACCCTATGGAACACCCAGTGAACCTTCAAAGTGACAATGAATATCTGGCCACACTATGACAAATCATAAAGGAAGCCCCCTTTGAACGGTCAAGACAACGTATCCTCTGGTTAAGAGCCACCATCTCGGTAAAACGACATTATGGTTCCCAAATTTTAAGAGCGTGAAAGGAAGGCCACGATAGCTCTCTATACAGCAAATATAATTTTAAGCAACAGATGGGGTTTGAAACCAAGAATTAAGCACTAGATGTACACAGCTATAGTCCGATCCGTAATCTCTTATGGTACGCTGTTGTAATGGCCAGCTTTTACTAAGGATTACGTACATAGCTAAACAACTAAGTAGAATTTAGAGGTCAGCAGTCGCTGGCTTAAGAGAAGCTAGTAGAATTTAGACGTCCTTCTTGATTTATTACCCATAGATATCTTAAGCGAAACTTAGCTGCTAACAGCGCCATCAGACTGCGTGCATTGGGGCTCTAAAAGGAAATACCATTCGGGCACAGTTCCATTCTAGACGCATTACGCCTGAAATTAAAGCGCTGCCCTTTTACTATATCGTGTCGAAGACGTGGGTTCACCAAAAACCCCGCACGAAATTGCCAAGTCGCAATGACTGGACTCAAGGAAAGATTCAGCGCATGCAGGGCTTAACTGTCTTTACTGACGGGTCAAAGATGAAATGCGGGGTTGGTGCAGTGGTTTTTGATTGAGCAATATAACCTAAAGTTATTCTTTCCCTTACCAGAGTATGAAAGTACGTTCCACTCCTAAACATTTGCAATCCAGCAGGCAGTAAGGTACATCAAATAGAATGTAGGCGCGAGAATTCAGGTGCGAATCTGCTCGGAGAGCGGTGACCAGAGTTCTCCGATCGAAAAATATTGATTTTCAATCATTATATACCATTTCTACGAAAAGTGGTTTTCCCCCATATGAAATATGTGGAAAACTTTGAGCGACCTCTTGTTTCGATCTAGAACAATCCTAGGGGGTGAGAGCATTAAAATTCCGATTTTCTTTCTATTGAATCACCCTAATATACATATAGCCGTTAGAAAATCGAAAGCAAACTTCTTACTTATTTTACTATACTCTACCAACTGTGCGCGTTGCTTTATTTTCAACTGACTGAACTGTACTGTACACATTTCGTCTCGTTGCCAGCACTTGCACGTAGCATAGCGCAAGGCGCTTTAGCTGGTTGACTGTTTCTCTTTCGAGTTGGAAAACTCAGAGATAAGCGGATATTGAGATTTAATAAATGACGCAGGAAAAGCTTTTATCTAGTATCTGCTGCTGAAGTCCTTATGCGTTGACAGAGCAGCTGTGTTTATTTTGTACTTTTTTGTTGGCATTGCGAAATGTTGTTGCCATTAATTTAATTTGCAAAAAAAATATATACATACATACATACATACATACATGCATACATATATATCGAAATAAACGCAGTAAAAGCATGAACTTATGTGCTTAAAATTTCATTTGCTGTTCAAAAGGCGCATTAAAGAGTTATTTTGATGGAATCTAATGGAAAAATTATTTATATAAATATGCAGAGAGAGATGCTTTTGTGTATAAATATTTGTATGTAGTACATATGTATGCAAATGTAGTATAAATCAGCAATTCAAAAATAAATTGCTTGCGTAATTCTTTTGCTTGCTTTGTGGCAAGTGTGTGTGTGGTTGTGGTGGCTTCTAGTTGTATTAATATTTATAAGTAAATATCTACATTCATATAGTATATGCATAAGCTTATCTGTGGTTCACATGTCACTTTCTGACAGATTTTATTTTTGCATTGAAATTTAAGACATATAAATACATTTTTTTTTGTTTTTAGTTTCTATTGTATTTATTTCGTTTAGTTATTTATTTTTGTGCAGTGCAAATATGAGGTTTAATCAAAAAAGAGTGTCCATGCAAAAATATATCTATATTTGTGTGCGTATATGCATGTATGCATGTGTATGTGTTTGCAAGAGCTAAGTGTTTCAATTAAAAGTTTTTGTTATAAATATTTGTTGATAAAGCTTTTTCTGAACTTTATCATCTTAATTAAATGCGACAGTTGCAGCATTGAGTTGCTTATATTTACAATTGTACTACATACCTACATACATATATAAAATACCTGCATGTATATTTAGTTTTGAGTATTTTTTTTTTATAAACTCCTTTGTTGGTTGTTAGCTTAACTACTGTGAAATTGCAAATGCATCCATGAACACTTATTGAGCCCTTAATATGGTTATACATAACTATGTAAATATATACATTGCTTTTATTAGGAGCAGCGTTGCTATTTGGCTACAATTGTAGGCATATTACATAAGCCAATAGTAGTCAATTGTTTTAAAATGCTTACTGTGTATTTCATTGCTTCAAAAAAATTTTTTCTAATAAACAAAAAAAAACAACAACTGAGAAGCGAACACTTTAAATATAAAAATATGACTGTGTTCATAGTTTTATTGCACTTTTTTACCTTCACTGAATATTACAACTGCTCAAAAAAAAGTTATCAAAAAAAGTTTGATTCAAAACTCAACGCAATTTTCGCGCAGCTTCACCCGTACTTTATACTATTAAAATTTAATGGGCTATACTGCCCATACCAAAATTTTATTAAAACTTTAATACTTTTTTTTTTTTAATTTTTGACAAAATTTTCATCCTTGAGTTAGGTAGGAGGTTAGGTTGTCAATATATGGTGAATTTATATTTATTTTGATAAGCGCTATATTAAAAAAGGACTGAATTTAAAATTTATTTATGGCATTCTCTAATTATTAATTAATCAATATATAAATTTTACAAGTGCTTTGGTATTAATTCATATTCGTTTCAGTCAGATTTTCTATGTTTGGCTACAAAAAAAAATTTAGTGAGTGGCAACACTGTACAGTGGTTCAAAGCAGGCATTTATCGTTCATAATTCACTGGAGCCTTCATTTTTCACCCAATCTAATAATGTGTTTTTTTTTATGACAGCTTATAATATTAGCTGCAAGTTGCCAGCGGCTAAGAGTTCACGATGATTTTTAAAAATTTCTTTCGCTAGCATTTCGAGCACATAAACATGCTAAGTGGGAAATAAAAAGCGATCTATTTGTCTCGTCTATGACATTTATAGATCTAAAAAATTGCATACCCAAAAATTTTTCTAAAAACATAAAAAATTAAAATTTCGGTGAAATTTATTTTTGCTTATAAAATTATTTTTTAAATTTTTTCGTTTTGGCGGAATCCTGCGATTTTATTTTCATTTCATGAACTACTTTATGAATTTTGCTGACAATTTTTTTTTTACATTTCAAATTGTTTTTTTTTTGCGAAATTTTGTTCTTTTTGTGGAAACCCCGAAATTTTTTCCAACTAGTTTTTATTATATAACATTTATTAACTGGAAAGGGACAAACGATTTTTTTCAAAATTGCTACTTTTTCGCAATTTCCACCAAAAAAATGTAATATAAGCAAATAAAAATTCAAAAATCGAGCTAAAATCGTCTCTAGAAATTTTTATATGTAAGCTTTTATTAAAAATATGGTCTACTGAAGTCTGTATCATCTCTTAAACATAAAGCGCGGCTGCAAATGGACGTCTGAAGGGGTTGAAGCGGTTCGCTTTATAAATGTATGTCCTTCTAGCTAGGCAGAGCACCCGCTAGGTATAAGCGTAAATCCAAGAACTAAAAAGAGACTTGGATTAAAGCTCCCATGTGTATAGTATAGAAAACTTAAATGAAAGAAGCTTAGGAAATATGCCAAAGAGAAATAACGGGCCATTAGCTCTTTAAGCAGCTGAAGGCTGTTGACCTTTTGACTCCAAGACCGGCCTAGCCTGTATGAAAATATTTGCATGCATGTTTACTCAACAAATTGCAAACTATTTTATATACATAAGTACACATACATATACAGCTGCGTTCAATCCATGTCAAATCGACCAATGCACTATGGTCTAAATGTCTATTTTTCTGGACAAAACTATTTGAGTTTTTTTCTTTTGGCATATGATTTTCCACATTATTGTAAAAAAAAAACAAATTTCTACCAAAGGAAAAAAACAAAACTTTTTCGTTCGAAATTTCACAATTTTCCGGACTTTGCAAATTTTATTTTTTGAATATCACCTAAATTAGCACAGAGGGCTACATAAAAAAATATATATATATTACAACATATTCAAATAACATAAAAATTTTAGGATTGCACATATAATAAATCGTTAAAACAAAAACATATACAAATTTTTGGAAGTTTTTCGCTATACAATACCATTAACTGGTTTTAAAAGATACGAAAGTTTTGAAGAAGGTGTTTTATTTTCAAGATATGAATTTTTGAACTTTGAAAAAAAAAGTATTGCAAACTAAACTAAAAATAACTAAGAATTGTTAACAACATAACTTATTTTACTTTGCACAAAAATTTGTTTCACACTTTGTGAAAATTTCAGGGTATTTTAAGAACGGTTGAAGGTATTGTATATACAAAATTTTGCCAACATTTTTTATAAGTTGCATGATTTATGTAACTTCAAAATTCTGATTTTTTTTTCGGAAAAAAAAAATTTGAAAAAATAAATTTTCGAAAAAAAAATTTTTGAAAAAAATTAAGCTTTTTCTTTTGACTAAACTACTTTATATGATAAAAGAAAAGTTCTGACCAAAATTAATACAAATCAAAAATGTTCGATTCCAACCGTTGATCGATACGACATGGATTGTGGCCCTTATACATACATACATATATGTATGTTTATATGCTAATGCATATTATGTACACACACATAACGAAGTTTCCGCTGCATTAGTAATATGCCAGCACGTTTTTATTTTCACTTGAGTCATCGATACTTAAACGAATATTATCTACTCTAGACGTGCTTGGCATGCTGGAAAAACAATTGTACCTATAGCATGTAGGATGCTAAGCGTAAAACACAAACGTACATATGTATACTAAAAATAAAAGTAAGTGTAAATGTGCGCAATTCGAGCTCACAGAAGCATAACTAAATGCGGGAAAATCGAGAATATTTAGTTCTTTGAGCTACTTTAAGTCTTGCGGTTATCATGAAAATATAATTTCATTATGGGTGAAATATTCTCATGCACCGAAATACACATGTGCGTGCAGCTACATGCATACCCGTACATACATACATACATGCGTATTGCTTTGTTATTCAATTTCGATTTCATTACAAGAAGCTGTACGACAAGTACATAAAGAAAAACAATTCATTGCTATTTACTGCATTTCGTATTCATGTTGAGTTTTGACCTTATTTAATATTTGATTCAGTCTGTGAGTAAATTCCAATGATGCAATAAACGGCGACTATCTTTTACATATGTAAATATTCGTAACTATAAAAAAAAATAAATAAACAGACAGACAGTTGCTTATTAAAAATGCATTCATTACCAGATATGTACATATGTATGTATGTACATGTACATGACTATTCACGCAATGACTCGTGAATTATATATAGACATACATATATTCTAATCCAACTAATAAAGCTGTTGGAGTTTCGGTTTTTATTGTCCAGACAACAAAACAACCAGTCGACCAACTATGGAGCTCAGACATGCCCGTCTGCCTGCCCGCCTGCCTGCGTACTTATTGGCCTGGCCGGCCGGTCGGCAGACTCGTTTAGCCTTTCAATAGATAACGAAGTACATCTCAATCAACCAAAAGGTGCAGGGCCAGTCAGCCATGGCAGCGGAAACAGCAGCAGCCGCAGCCGCAGCATTATTGGAATTATCAGCTGCACAAGAAAATTATAGTCCAAGGGTGCACTGTGCGCGCTGCGTTGGGAAATTTAAGGTTAAAAAAAAAGAAAACCGACATCAACACCGGCCGCAGCACAAACACCAACAACAACGAACGTTATCTGCAGCACTAAATCGAATTGAGTAATTTTCGTGTGTTGGTGCGAAGGTGAGGAAAGAAATTTATAAATTTTGGGTATTGTGGACACAACAATGGCAATAACAAGTTCATTTTTCTATGGTTTTTTATTTCTTTATTTTTATTTTTTTTTTCAAATAATTATGTGTGCATCTAATGTGGATTTGTTTTTATGCAGAACCTGTTTTTTTATGTGCTTTGGTCGCATTTCAACTGCTTGCTGTCAAAATTAGGCACTCCGACTGTGCATCGAACAGGTAGCTGACGTTATTGGGTATTAACTTATGCTTAAAGGTATGTATGTATATTAGGGTGATCCTTAAATGTAGAAAGCAAATTTCTTTAGATTAGATTTCCTAAGCCTCAAGCCCTACATCGATGCTACTATAGTCGACGATATCACATATAAATCTTGGTCTTAGGTTAAGGCGTGTCGCACACGAGGCAAAGTTCAGATTCCTGAGGAATCATTCCTCTATGGAGACTAAAAAAATTAAAATAATTTTTTTTTCATCTGATCCCAAAAATCGATTCTACTATAGTCGAAGATATCACATATAAATTTTGGTCCTCATAGGCCATAGGTTAAGGCGTGGCGCACACGAGGCAAAGTTCATATTACCCTTTGAAGACATCTAAACCGACTCCAATCGGGACCAAAATTTATATGTGATATCTATGACCGTAGTATTACCGATTGAGGGGGTGAGACCGAAAAAAATTTGTCGTTTGATATTTTNCTGAGTCTAAGTTGATATGAAAATTACATTGTAAACAGTTCAAGTTTCTGTGGTAAAAAATATTTGACCTACGAATCGCCTCCTTAAGGGATAGCTCCAAACTTTTACAAAAGATAAATAATTAAAATAGGGGACTAGGTTGGTTTTTGTTTTTGAAATCCTTTGGTAGTCTTAAATTTTGCAAACAGAATTTCCGCTTCTTATTTGGGCGTCTTTAGTGATGAACTCTGAATCAGGCCTCTAAATCTCTGTTGTGTTTTCTAAATGAAGGCCGGAACAATTAACTATCCATTAATACCCCATGTGGCTCTACATAAATCCAAACCTATTCTGCAGCTGTTCTCTGGATATTGGCGGGGTTGAATCACCTTAATTACAACTGTCACCATACATTTTCTCCCTCTCTATCTACTGTTTTCGTACTCTAAACATATTTTTCCTGATTAAAAGAGAACACCAGAATGAAACTGAAACCAGTAAAGAAAATGAAGACGTATACACGAGGAAAAGAAAGTCTGTGACGAAACGACTAGGTAGGGAGGACTTTCATTCGCTTTCCAGCGTCAAATAAGAAGAATATGATGACTATTCAGATTTCGCAGGTTGGCAGAACCTCTCAACAATAACTAGTCGGTGATGTTATTCCTAACACCTACTTGGTTATCTCCGTCTCCATCAGAGATGGCTCTCAGCTCTCTCCTTTAACGTAAATAAGTTAAACCTCGTTTGCAAGCATACTAGAAAAATGTTTTTTCCCGAAAACTGCAGACTATTGAGCTAAGAAAAGATCGGTTAGTACTTAACTTCTATCAAACTTGTTCACAAAAGTGATTACGTCACATTTAAAATAGATAGAACCTATTGGCTTGCTATAAAATAAAAACATTTGCTTTAGCCGCATGGAGAAGGCGCCTCCTTCTCAGTTCACACTAAACTGTGTTCACATTTGTTAAGCCTAAAATAAATGGTACTCACTAAAGGTAGTTTTAATTTAGTTATTTCATTGAGTAAAAAAAGAGAAATTAATATGGCTTTTTATGGGTATAATGCACTCTAAAAAAATTTTGTTTCAATTTGTGTGAACAAATTTCAAATTTGTTTGTTGAATTCTAAACACTTAATGTTCACAATTTCACAGTTTACACGTAAAATGTTTAAAATTTGCTCTAAAGAAATTTTTGTTTAAATTTATACACTGCCGGCAAAAAGTATTGGCACAGCAAATTTTTCAAAATATATGCAACAATTTTTATTCTAATATTTTCCGCAAATTTTGTATAGAAATATGGTTCATACTACAACAAACACCATGAAAATATAATTCTTAAGCTTTGTGAAAAACTCGCGAAAATCAGCAAATTTTCATGAAAATTTTCAAAGTTGTCTTGAGATTTTTTAGAATTTTTTTGAATATGCAGATTTGTTTGTAATTTTTACACAAGTTTTAAGTAGCTAGGAATTAGCGTTGATTTTTGGCAATTTTTTTTCACGCATGCTCTTCCATACAAAAAATGTTATATGTACTTTATATGGAAAAAATGCAAAACACCTGCAACAAAAAAAATCTCAAAAACCAATGCAATTTTTGCCTACCTGCAAACTTGCACTTTTGTTACTAGCATTTAATGGGATGCAAAACTGCATGCTTAAAAAAATTCTAAAAAATCTGAATAAAATTTTTAAAATTTGCTGAGTTTTCGCGAGTTTTGCACAAAGTTTAGGAAATATATTTTTACCTTTTTTTACGAAATTGTCGGAAAAATATTAGAGTAAAAATTGTTGCATATGTATATTGTGAAAAATTTGCTGTGCCAATACTTTGTTCCGG
>NW_016176380.1:0-9264 GCF_001687245.7 Rhagoletis zephyria
CAACAGTAGATAGCTACCATTTCCTTCCTAAAACCTCGGAATTTTGTACCAGGTTAGCTTTTTGTTCAGTAACCCGCCTTGTTTGTTATTCAATTCACAGGTCTTAGTTTAAACTTCATGATATCACACATTGTTCGGCGAAACTTGCCACTAACCACTACCACGCGGATCACTGCGTGATTAGCCTGTCACAAGTTGGTTTCCTATCAAAGCACGGAAAGCAGTGGTTGAAAGGAGGAATCAGTGAACTTTTACATGTATTGGTCGACGTTTGACGAAAGCGTCTGTGTGAGCTCTCTATCAACCTTAAATTCAGGCTTCCAAATATCTGTAGTAAGTATTTTTCAAGCGGAGATTGGTGCTATTAAGGAAACAGTCGATGAGCTCCTGTTGTGCGCGATGGTCAGACAGCCAGGTAGCAATCAGAGCCCTGGATCTGCTCGATATCCAATTCCGCTATTCGAGCCCTGGGCTTACTTTGGCATCGCTCAAAGTTTGTAGGGAAATCTTTTAATCCAGTTTTTACGTTGTCAGACTCAGGATGCTAGGCCATAGTGATATCGCAGGAAACTGTGCGGCGGAAACTGTGGTCAGGCTGCCAAGAAAAGATAATGGTAGTTGAAAAGTGGGGCCTCGGATCGAAATTTGTTTCAAAACCACGGCATGTGCCACTGCGTGGTCGTACTGAATGAGATCGGGCCGGAGGCAGTCTAGGGATCTCCTTAGGATCGCGAAGTTGAATCTCTAAATTTTCGTTGGGTGTATTGATCGGCCCTGCTGTCCTATCGGGGCTCACGCTGCTGCATGGTGGACGACGTGGTGGAATCAGCTCAACACTTGCATGAGCTCTCGGGGACTAACATCCGCCGCCTGAAAAACTTCGTTCTCGGCCCGCAGCCATTCTTGTTTTAACCTAGAAGTTACCGTTCGCAATGATATCCCAAAGGACAAACGTTCATGATCTAGGTAAGCCACAACCACCTTAACCGAATCTAACCTAACCTCACTATATCCATGAATGTTCTGGTAATTCCCGCCAAATTAACAACGATTACATCTTCAAAATCTTTTTTAAAAGCCATGTAGATAAAAATACATTTCGACAAATGTCTTACGTTCTTCAAAAGTGTGCTTACTCCAATGCCCGCATGTGTAAATGCCAATACTTCATAAAATCACTTCATATTCGCCATTTTCATATTTCCACTAACACATGTGCGTACTCATAATTTGCATGTCTGAAACATAGTATGTAGTATATATTCGTGACTATGGACTTATGTGGCACTGTATTTGGCCATACTTGCCTAGTCGGAAAAATTAGGAGCGTTTCTACAAAAACGCCTTCAGGAAGAGATTTTGAAATAACACCTTCTCTTTGGAAGGTTTATTAGAAGATCTTAAAATAGTAGATACTGTCATTCGAACGCAAACGAGAAGTTGGGTTTCCATGGGAGCAAAAGTCAAACAAGTATCTCTTAATAGCCCTGCCCTTCGAAGGCAGACATGAAGGCGTGTTTCCAAGGCAACCGATGTGCGTCTACTGCAAAGTTAAATTCAAACTCTTGCATTATTATGTCATGTAAATTATTCACTGCTAAGAGAAACAGAATTAGAAACTGAACTATAAACTCTGGCCATTCCATATCAAATGAAAAGAATCGAGTTCGGAAGGCCTATCGCTTCAAAGATCCCAAACAAAAGTTCCCCGAAGGCCTCTTATTTTCTAATTTAGCCGACTGGGTAGGTATCTATATTATGTCTATGTATGCAAAGGTTTTAGAGTACACATGACCTGATGAAATTCGACAAAAATACAACAATAAGGTCCATTTGTTCTAACTGAGGTGTTCATCCCCCTTACCCTTTACGATCTTTCAATTCCATTTGAAATACTGACCGAAAACTAAATTGTGTTTAGTCCATAGGCAAGCGCACATTAACACATATGTACATATGCACAGTGTATACACATCTAAAATTTCTGCACACCTACTTATCTACACAGGTACATTTTCAATTTTATTATCCCAAAAATCAAGTCGGCCACATTTCAGTAGAGACCTCAGTGTGCACTTGTGTACATTCATTTTCATTCATTCACTTCTGCGCCCACCGGCCCCCTGCCCCCCTGCCCCCCTAATCACTCTCGTAATCATACTAAGTTCTCTGTTTTTGAATTTTTGTGCTGCATGTTTAGCAAATTAAGGGATTACATTCAATTGAATGCTGGTTACTGGCTGCTACGTAGCAAATTTTGCAAATGAAAGGTATCTAGGCGTTATTCCAAATATTTGTAAATATGGCAAATATTCGGAGTAAAACGAATTTTCACAGACTAACAGGTACGATTTTTTGTTGAAGCTTTACTTTTTTTTGAACACCTCTTGGGGGCATTTGAAATATTTTTTGGTTACGAGGGTACTGTTTTTAGTTTGAAAGCAAACACAACGTGTTAATGTATGCATAACATATATATGTACAGATGCATACATATATGAAAATCGGTTTCGTAACTAAGAACGGGGATATTAAGTAATTTAGAATAGTGAGGAAGTGAGTGCCTATAAGTAGAACAAGCCATCCATGTGCATACATATACCGATGTTGGTATAAAAGTTATCTTGAAGGTAATGACAGTTTAAGTTCTTTGGCTTTAAAATAACAAAACCTACTTTCACTTATTTTTCTAAAATTCAACGTAATATTCTTGGGCGGCTGGTAGATTTATTTAGGTAGGTAGGTATATTTAGATGACAGATAATTAAGTAGAATATAAGTACAGCCGACTTTAAAGCCGCTTTTGATCGCACGTAGAGAACCTGCATGGACGACACTTGCAATCCCCTTAAAACTTTTACGGCAGAGGGCCATCAAAACAAAATACTTCCTAGCAAGACATAAAAATATTTTCCGAATCCGGATGTATGGGAGGTAGGCGTGGTTATTGTCAGATTTTGCCCATTTTAAATACCATCCGTCCTACGCCCGAAAGAAGTGTACGTACCAAGTTTCGTTAAGATATCTCGATTTTTACTCGAGTTATCGTGTACACAGACGAACGAACGGACAGACAGTCACCGCCTGATCACTTATGTATACATTTGTCTATATCTATCTCGATTCGTTTTACCTTTTACAAACAACCGTTATGTGAACAAAGTTGCGCTTGGGCATAAAAAAGGCAAAGGCTACCCTAGTGAGTATGTTCCGAATAATAAGTTTTAAATTTAACTACACTCACCTGCCGGTGGTTTATTGAAGTGCGTTTCTAATTATTTTCTAGCCTTAAGTTGCCCTAATAAGTAATCTACATACATGGTTTATACACAGGGGCGATACATACATATACAGGGCAAATACATACATGCCTTCTATACTATATGTATGAAATGTGGGTATGTAATCTCAATTAATACAATTTGTGTGGGNGGCAAAGGCTACCCTAGTGAGTATGTTCCGAATAATAGTTTTAAATTTAACTACACTCATCTGCCTGTGGTTTATTGAAGTGTGTTTCTAATTATTTTCTAGCCTTAAGTTGCCCTAATAAGTAATCTACATAGTTTATACACAGGGGCGATACATACATACATATACGGGGCAAATACATACATGCCTTCTATACGATATGTATGAAATGTGGGTATGTAATCTCAATTAATACAATTTGTGTGGGGATATTGTAAATTTGTGCTGAAGACAAAAAATGGCTCAACTTCATTTGACTTCATAAACAGAATTTGAGCATTGGCATTGTCACAGAGAAATGTCTTTAAACGGTAAAATGTCTGCGCCAACTGCAAACTAAATATGTATTTGTTTTGCGTATACAATTTCATAGCAAAATGTTTTTATCTTCTACGAGTATTGCAAGCTTAAGTCGAGCTTTCCGTATTAAATTTAAACTGCCTAAAAGTATGCAGGCAAGAGATATAACTATAATCACTCAGTGACCAATGCTGAATAGCAATTACTAACCCCTGCTAATAAGAATTTAGTATTTACTAGTTCTCATCGTGTTGAAGCTACGCATAAATCCCAAAAGNAGCTGAACACAAAAAATGGGTCAACTTCATTTGACTTCATAAACAGAATTTGAGCGTTGGCATTGTCACAGAGAAATGTCTTTAAACAGTAAAATGTCTGCGCCAACTGCAAACTAAATACTTGTTTTGCGTATACAATTTCATAGCAAAATGTTGGTTATCTTCTATTGCAAGCTTAAGTCGAGCTTTTCGTATTAAATTTAAACTGCCTAAAAGTATGCAGGCAAGAGATATATAATCACTCAGTGACCAATGCTTAATAGCAATTACTAACCCCTGCTAATAAGAATTTAGTATTTACTAGTTCTCATCGTGTTGAAGCTACGCATAAATCCCAAAAGGCAAATAAACGTTGAGTAGGTCAGTGCTGTAATTCAATTAAGAGCAATCATTATTAGAAATTTGAATATATGTACGAGAGATTGTATGTATACACATGTATGTATGTATGCGCGTGTAGGCATAGGTGAAAATACGCCGGCTTGGGCAAATTCGAGCATCTTTTTGTGGGAAAATGCTAGGAATTTGTATTAAAAAATTAACTGGTGGGATTTGGTTAATCTCGTGACCAATTTATTAACACATGGTAAACTTTTGAAAGCACAATTTTTAAGATAAAATTAAATTATAAATAATGAGTTGCTTAAAACACTTTATAATGGTGGTTTCTGAATGTATGCAAACAGGTTTTTTTTCGGGTACAAAAATTGAATGGCTATGTGAAAAAATGGCTGTGCAGGAAGCGGAAAATCATTCTTGCGATGCTTAAACCGACCTGAGGAAGCCGTAGGCAAAAAAGCTCTGATATTTACTTATAATTATTCATGTTGTGGGAATTCGGACACTGAAGGGATAATTTTTTTTTATTATCTATCAAGTGTTACACAACTAAATAAAATGTATACAAGTAAAAATGGCAGACGGTATATGGCTCACTCCACGACAAATAAGTGCACTTGATTTTGAAGAACCTCAAGAATACCTTCGTTAGAAATTAGAGATTTACGAGAGGAACGAAGTGACAATGAGCCCTTGGTAACTGAAGAGATTGTGGACGATAATGAAGATGATGTGCCTCCAGATGACTCCGATATAGAAGAGATCCAGTAACCATAATACGACTAGGAACATGAAATTGAAGATGATGAAGAACTTAATGATTTAGCAGGTGAAAACGGGAAAGCTATACTGGCAAAGGTGGTACAATTTGGTCTGCTGAATTCACTCATCATACTCTTGGCTACCAAGTCCACTGGTGGAATGTGGCACCACCCACTCATGATGAAATGCTGCATCCCGCAGTCCCTTCACGAATTCCCACCAAACTCGGTGCGAACATTGCTTAGAGCCTCACTAAGAAACCCTTTGAAAATGCTTGAAATCAGACAAGAAACTTGTCCACCTCCCATATAACGGTATTATAGAGAAATACGAAAAATGATATTTATTAGTAACTATTTAAGCTAATTTACTCAAAATCGCTATATAAAATGATCTCTCAGCAGAAAATGATACTTAGGAAATTTTTGGAAAATGGGCGTGGCACCGCCTACTTACGCCTACATATGTACATATGCGTATCTCGGTAAGTGGGTCATCAATTTCTACCAAACTCGGCACATTTATCAACCTTGGCGCAAAAAAGCAATATGTTGAAAATTTTTGAAATCGGACTACAATTATCGGTCCTTACCACATAACGGTGAATTTCAGAAATACGAAAATTCCGATATTTCAATAACTAAAGATGGCGTGGCACCACCGTGTTATGACTACATATACACATAGGTGTATAACGATAATCGCCTTATCGATTAAAACCAAACTTGCTCCAATTATTTCAATGTATCATAGCATATGGACTGCTGAGTGGAAGATCTCAGCAGCCAGTTCGAAAACGCCCTATCTCAAAAAACGTTTCAAAAACGTTCTATTTCAGAATTGGGTTGAAGAACGCCCTATTTCAGAATTCGTTTCAAAAACGCCCTATCTCAGTTGCCGATTAAAAAACGCCCTATATCAGCACATTTTCAATACATTTTGAAGTGAGATAGGGCATTTTTGAATCGAATTCTGAAATAGGGCGTTCTTCAACCATATTCTGAGATAGATTGTGTTTCAATGAAATTCTGAAATAGGGCGTTCTTGAAAAGTTGTTTGAAATAGGGCGTTTTCGAAGTGGCTGCCGAGATAGGTCGATCTTCCACTCAGCAGTCGATATTATGGAGGCATATTATCAAAACTGTTTGGCATCGGGAAAAATACTCTTGCTTATCATGCAGTTTACTGAAAGGTGAATATACGATATTTAGTATGTGCGCTGGGTATATAAAGCTCGATTTCGCCCGAACTTATACTTATTTACTTGTTTTATTTAATGTTTTCTAAAAAAATCTTAGATTTTATTGTTTTAAGAAAAAAATAGTTTTTTAAAATAATTACATTAAATATTTTTTCTATAACTTTTTAATTTGGTTTTTTCTTCTTTTAATTTAATTTTTTTTTTACTTCTTATTCTTTAAAAATAACAATATATATGTATGTTTTTCTAAATTTCATTTAATTTGTAAAAAACTTATTTTTGTTAAAAAGCATAGCATTAAGGGCATTAGCATATTTTTCAATTAGTCTTTCGAAAGACAGTAAAAAGCTTTCACAATAGGTGCCAGAATTGACAATTGTCTTACGAAAGACAAAAGTGGTGAGTTGAAAGACAATTGCCAGAATTGATTTGTAAAATCGTAAGAGTAATGCTTAGTATTAAAAATATCAGACAAACTCACTTTCGTAAAAGAATAAGCGATAAGAAAATAGTCAATATTTACTAAGCTGCGTTTCGCGAAACATTACAAAATGACAAATATTTGTTGTAATTATTAACAATGTATACAAGCACGTATTTACATACATTTGCAAGTGCACATACAATTATACATACATATATAGATGCATATGTAAATATATATGCGTATGTGTGCCTATGTTATTCGGTTCACATATCTGCTGCTACTAGCAATCACCTAAAATATTAAAACTACACAAGCAACCACTACAAAAAATGATTAATAATAAACAATTGTTGAAACTAGGTTTTTCTAGTCTAATACATATGTACATATGTATGTATGTACATAGGTAGTAGGGGTGTCCTCAACGCCGGAGAGGTCAGTTGATTAGCCAACCAACAGCATCCAGCGCCGCCGCCACATTTGGCTACACACAAATAATATTTGAATCTATAAATTAGCTGCAGATTAGTGAATCTGATTCAGTATAAGCTTTAAACTTGACAAGCAAACAGAAAAATACAAAAAATAAAGTGAGTGCTAAAAAATATAGAGACAAGTATTTTACGCGTTTGCACATTGAAAAACGTAGAAAAAAATTAATAAAAAAAACAAAATTCAAAATCTGTTGTAATCCTTTTTATTGATATCACTTTAAATCTTTATTTTATTTTTTTCTGCTTCTTTGCCAGTTCACCATGAAAGTGCTGTTCTTTCTCGCTCTCTGCATCGCCATGATTTTCGCCGTTATGGGTCAAAGCTGTCCGGCCAATTTCAAATGGGATTCCGGCAATAAACTCTGCCTGGCTGAACGTCCCATTCATGGTGAATGTCCTGCTGGTTCGCAATACAACTTGAACTATAATAAGTGTGTTTATGTAGCACGCGGTTGAATGCATTTATTTTTGGTGTCTCTTTTGTTGGATTATTTAATGAATAAGAATAAAAATGTGAAAAATTAGAATTTGGGCGAAATTTCTTTAGATTTCTTTTTCGAGAGCTGTTTCCGAGTTTTTCATTAATAAAAAAGTGCTTTGCTATTGATTTCGCGGTGTTGTGATGGAAGGAAAACGAAAATAAAAGAAGTGGTTTTAAACATTTATCGCTCATTTGATTCAATAGTGTCATAATCAAAAAAAATATAAATTTTGAGTTGAGTATACAGAAATTACCGCTACATCGTTTTCTATGTTGTGTAAAAATTTTATAGCTGCATACCAGTATCTCAATAGAACTAAACATTGAACTATTGAAGTAAATGAGCGATATACCGCTCGTTTGGTAGTACAACGTCATAACTCAAAAAATCAAAATTGCCAGAAAAGGGGGTTTAAAGTTTCGTTTTGTTTTTCGCATTGAAGAAAAATATAGTTATAAAAAATTAAAAAAAAAGTGACTGATCCATTTCCGATGTTATATCGGGAATTATCTTCAGATTAAAATATGTTTTTCTGCTTGAAAAATACATGGACACGTATTTTTTAAATTTTCATAGCACTAATTTAGTACTTTTTACGAATTTTTGAAGCTTCTGTTAAAAAATAATAATTTTTTGGCAATTTTTTTTGTAAACCTTTTAGTTTTCATAATTTGTAAGCTTTTTGGTTGCTTCTAAGGTTATTTGTCCCCAGTTTTTTTTTTTGTTTTTAAATTGATCAATGAAAGTGAAAAATTTTGATAAGCCATAACAATAATACGATTTTATGAAAAAACGAAAAAATTTTTTTCTCAAAAAGTCGACCTTTAATTTTCTTCAAATTTACAGGGTACGTGCTATTTACATGCTGTACAAATTTCGTTTGATATTTTCTCGTTTCTTAGGAGAAAACAAATTATTTAAATTTTTTCTTTAGAGCCTCTTAAATGCTAAAATTTTCAAGATTTCTAGTTAGTTGTTCCTTGAATGAGTTTATTTTAGATTTTTTGACATTTCTTTAAATATACCTTTAAAATTAAATAATTTTGATAAATGGCAATAATACTTAACCCGTTTGAAGTAAAAATAAAAAAATTATTTTCAGTATTTATACTTATTTATTCGTACAATTTTTACGAGATATATGCAGTTGAATGTACGCCTTGACATAATTGATCGAAAAATTCTGTATCAAACAAATACCCTGCAGGAAATGGAACTAGTTTATAGTTTGGCAGTAACTAACTACGAAGGGCGTTGGCCGCAAAATAGTGGGAACTGGTTTTCTCTGCATTAGATGTCAACTAACTTGTAGCTAACTACTTTTGGTCATAAACTATCAATAAACAAATTTTTTTAAATTTTTTACAATGTTTTATTTTATTTAAAATTACACATTTGCTTATTTGTTTACATGTTCTTTGTGTTTGACATTTGAATTCGATCAGACATCACATCAAACCAGATAATATAAAATTACGAGCTTTATTTTATTTGTGCTGAATACGAAAAA